>NC_092799.1:32968875-33272903 GCF_918797505.1 Bemisia tabaci
AGGGTTCTTTGTGGAAAGGAGGCAAAGGCTTTTAAAGATCTGACGCAACATAGAAGCGTAACCGGGGCATATTGTTTAGGCCTTTCTTTTCCCCAACTTAGCTCTTCACTTCTTCCTTTTCTTCTTTGTATTTTTTCATATAATTAATCTTTCTTTGCCTCTGATTTTGAGGCACCCCTAAAAAATTGACTGATCATGATCCTACTACTACTTCTACTTTTTTCTTCCTCCTCTTTCTCCTCTTCCTATTTCCTTTCTTCTTCTTCTTCTCATTCTTCTTATTTTTCTCCTGCCCATTCGTCTTCTCCCTCCTCTCTTCTTGTTTATCCTCTGGGTAATCCTCTCTTTCTTCTTTCTTTTTCTCTCTTTCTGCATCTCCTTCTTTAGATTTCTAAGGTATCCGCATCATTAGGTAATAGTTGTTAGAAAATCTCTGACTAAAATTAGTGAGGCTGGGGGAAAAGAAGAGATATTCAAAAACCGATTGTGAGCTCAAACAGAGATCTTTCAGTAGGTAAACTTGAAACAGATGTATGCATAGACGTCGAACAAATCACTCCTTTTTCCAGAAATCGCCTGAATATCATCAGTATTCAACCAGTTATAATTAGAAATGATGCAGGTAGACTTTCTGACTGTCAGCGTTAAGCAGATTCGGGCTGCTCACGTTCGGGGCGGTGTTTGACCAAGTTGATTACCGGGAAGAAGCCCCCTAAATCCTTATTGCTCCCGGAGGAAGGTCCCCGGCTCTCGAAAGCCAGACTTAACTCCAACTTTACGATCGGACCCCAACTTCAACTCATGCTCGTACTTTATTAAACAACTCCTCCCCAACGAACTATCCCTCGCCTTAGTTTTTTTCGGTGCTTATTTATTTTTACTGGCCCCGGATTCGGCTATTCCCGGGCCCGCCCCAGAGAGCTCGGCGGAATCTGTCAGTGGCGTGGCGTGCTTTGCGATATATCGATTGCTCTGCCACCTAAACCCATGAAAAATAATCGAGAAATAGGGTGCTTGCAATGAATATTGTAATAATCGATTCTTAATCATAGCTTTAAATGGGGAAATATCGATAATCGATTATTCATGCCGCGCCACTGTCGGGAGTGAATCCTTGGCAGAGTTTTGCTCGTGACTTCGTCGCTCCTCCGACGCAATGACTCTATCTCAATTTCCACATGAGCCCCAGAAAGCACGGCTTTATATGTAAAACATGGCTCAAGTAGGAATTTAGATACGTCCTTACGTCAGAGGGGCGAAGACGTGTCCCCTTGAGTTGAAACATGTTATGATGCTAGTAACGAGAGCTCTCGTGAACATAATTTAGGGTTTGCGTTTTGTCCAAAGTCAATAAGCTTTTATAGTACTAAGGTAAATTTTTTTTGTATGAAAGGCCCTAGAAATTTGAATAGAAATCAACGGAAAAAAGGACCGCCGAAGGTTTTTTCATTTACATTTTACAGTCTGTATTCGAGGCTCTGAATGTGAGAAAATGCTAGGGAAAAAAGTGGTGTCATAGCGATGCAGAGATTACAACATCCCGTAACAGGAATTTAAACAAAAGACAATCACACCCAAACTAATTAGAGTCATAGAAAGAAAACAAGTCAAGAAATTGAGAATAAATATGTCTCAACATTTTTTTTACGAATGTCTGCATGTGAAATATGTTAAAATTTTGACTTCTGAACGTTTAATCTTATGCTGCGATGAAGGATATACTTTTATACCCGCTTCAAAAAAGAATTATTCAAGGTCCCGGTAAAAATTTTCGTGAGGATGTTTATCATTTTCAACTATTTTTAGGAATTTTCTCCGGCTTGAGGAAGACTATTGCCTTGTGGAAGACGATCGAGCGGTTATGAAGTGTCTCCAGGGGCCGGAGTGAGAATGGAAGAGGGCGGAGGGCTGGAAATTGTATCGAGTTATCTGCGCCCCTGAACAAGATTTCCGTCGCGTGTAAACAATGTTCAATGGCTGTGCCCGATAAAAATCAACTGGACAATTTGGCTGAACGGACGGCCGGCGTGCCGTAGGTTGAATACTCGTTTGCCGGGTTGCTCAATAAAACTGTTGAAGGCGCCCCAAAGTTAGTCTTCAATCGGACCATTACATCAGTTCATACTTAACATCAACGTGCTACATTTCGTAGATAACAGTGAATAAATAATTTAGATGAAAAGAGAAAATGAAGACATTTTTTTCCGCTTTATGTGTACTACTTTTGCTGTAAAAAAAAACTCACCACAGCCACTGCAGAAATAAGCTCGCTTAATTCAGTCATCGTAATTTGCAACGAAAAATTGTGTGCTCAAAAAAACGTTCATACTCATGCTATGATCTATCTTTTGTGTTTTCTGTTTTGTATAAAAATGTTTTCCACCTGTTTTGGAGTATTTTTACTTCCTTTTCGGTTTACGCCCCCGTATGAATTATGATTAAGATGGTGAATTTATCGTGAAAATTATAATTTATGTACTAATATTGATCAAAATCAACACAAGAGAAATATTTAATGATTTTAACATACATGGGAGAGTGGAAAAATATACTAACGACATTTTTTTCAAACGGCCGTTCCGGACATCTCTTAAATTCAATATCTCGGCAATAACAAGAAAATGAAATAGATTAAATTACTATCTGAAGTAAACCCCTAGCTGAACTGCAAGATTTAATCTTTTATCTTTCAAAGTTCTGGTACAAGAATATCTCCCCCTCCATTCATAAGATAGCTCCGTTCGTTAGCTTTTCGGCTGATTTGACAGCGCTTTAGCCCCAAGACTCGGCTGATAAAGACACTGCCTTTCGAGTCATGGAGGCTGACGCAATGGAATTGTTTTGAGTTATTCCAGCAATTTTCGCCCTCCTTTCAATTTCTTTACAGTTTGTATTTTGTCTCTCGACAAAAATCTTGAACATTCTATGATTAGTCCCTTTCCACCATTGTTCTGTTCTACGACTTCATTTCTTATCACATGACAAAATTTTTTGTCCTCTCTCCTATTCTTCCTCTTTTCCTCCCGAAAACGAGGAGAGTTGCCAACAAGGGCCGAAAACGACTAACTTAGTTCGGTTGTAATTTTAGTTTGTGTTGAAAGCAGGAGGTCAATATTTTTAGGATAAAGTATTTGGTCTTGTGAGGCATTGAACTCACTGAAATAAACGATTGGTAGAATTTACCATTCCTTCACACTGTATTTTATACAGCGTCGTTTTAGAGTCAATTCTGACACAGTTAACCATTCCTTTGGCAGAATCGACTTGAATAATATTTTACCATTCCTTTAAGCTGTGTGAAATATAGCGTGAAAGAATGGTAAATTCTACTAGTCTTTTTTTCATTGTTCCTACAACGGAACAAAATACCGTGAAAATTAGTCTGAAAACCAGTAACTTACATCGTCGATGATTTCCTGTGACCAATATCCCTTTAAAGACACACAGTAATTTTCATTTTTCTGGGATTAAGTCTATTGGAAACACGAATTTTTGCATTATTTTAAGCGTTACCCGTCTTTTAGCGAGGACACTCCTCATAAATATTTATGGGGTCCATTTATAATTGGACCTCAATATGCCCCCCTTTTTTTAAGGCCCAATCAGGGTTGCGTAAGATTCAACCATAAATAAACCTCAACTTATTTCCACCATTAGGTGTTATTTGTTACCAAGCGCCAAAAAATCCCGAAGTCTCCACTACCTTTTACGTCGATGTTTGAAGAGCAAGCATTCGATCTTCAGGCGATTCCTAAACCTGCCCATTTATCATTCGCTATGTTAGTCAACGCCTAAAGAGGAATGAATCTTCGTTAGATAAAACTTTCGAATTTTCATGAAAAGAAATAAAGTGCTGATCAAACTCACTTCCTCCTCCTAATACGCAGGAGAGTCGATCTAGGGTTTTTTCTCAAATTTAGAGAGGAGGAGAGAAAATGGTGTCGGGAGAACGGCTAATAAGACTGGACCAGGAGGGAAGGGGGGGCTGCGAATGGCGGCAACACTTGTTTACGTGCTGAGCGTCTCCTTCTGGAAAGTTGCGCCCGAAAATTAGATTACCGGGAGGTTTGATACGTGCGCGATTGATAAACTTCGCGCACTCGAGACTTCATTGCTAGACGAGAGAGAAGTTGCAATTATTGTACGGGCCGGAGTAACTACGACCTCACCTCTGTATTTTGTCGGTCGTCGTCGTTGAAATCATGAAAATTCGAAGAAAGGAGCGTTTTTCTAATCGGACGTAAGAAAAACGCTCTTTTGATGGAACACTTACAGTTAAAAATGTACAGTGTTGAAAAAAATACTCCAAACTGATTGTAAGTAAATCCGGGTACCAGTTCCACTTTTTTCAACTTAATTTTCAATAAGTTTTCCCAATTGTAAAATCGATACAGGGGGTAGTCTCAATATCGAACGTCATTCGATGTATGGTTATTCCGGTCGATTCCTCCCAAGCTTTTAGCGGGTGACACGAATGCTGCCATGCTAAGGAAAAACTCCTTCTGAGCCCTTAGGCGTTGCCAAATTTTCTCCGACACAATGTGAATTTTCAAAGAAACTGTTTAACATTTATCTTTCAATTTTTCAGTTAATTTTGTACACAATTCAATCTAATATATCTGAAATCTTCAAGGACAGATATGCTAAACTTACTCCCGAAAATATATGTTTTATGTGGGGAAATTTGGCAACTATGGAATTTTCATACGGCGTTTTTCCGCGGCACGGCAGAATGGGGCTGTGGAACGAAAAGCACTTTAAATGAGAATTAAATGGCACCACGAGATGACCCATCAAAATTATTGATCGTAAACCTCGCGAATGATGGCCGCGAAGGGCCATAAAACTATGCGCGGAACATTGCGTTGGCTAGGTACTCCGAAAGTCCATCCGCACTTGACCGCAGTTATTATCGCACCTTCTCCGCATTGCACATGAAAATGAACTTAGACAGGGACATACTTTGAGAGCTGAAAGTTGAAATTTCTGACTTTTCTCCGTAATCATCGTGTCTCTGCTGAGTTTACGCAACTGGGCATATTTAAACAATTGTATCTGTACCGTGCACCATTGAGATTTTAGGGCCTAAAAAGGCAGCCAACCTATGAGTGCAAATTTTTCAGAGAGGTATATTTTTACAAAGAAACAACTTAAAACGGGACTAAGGCCGCAAATAATAGAAAGAAACACATAAAATAAAATAAAAAACCCAGTGTCCTTCTTATAATTTTCTTGTTTTGCCGGTTGAAAATGCGGGTGTGATCCCCGCGAAACGTCCCGGGTTTTTTATTTCATTTTATGTGTTTCTTTCTATTATTTGCGGCCTTAGTCCCGTTTTAAGTTGTTTCTTTGTAAATGTTTCGGGCAGATTAAGTTGTTTTTTCTATCTTTATTTTTACAATTGTTACCGTTCGTAAAACACGCATTTGACATAGCTTTTGCGTTAATTTACTTATTATTGGGGAAAAACGCTCATTTATGAACACTCTCGGCAATCTTGGTTGGATATTGGAATCTGAAGATTGACAACGACATTTTTTGTGTCAGAAGGTTGGCTACCTTTTTGGGCCCTTTGAGCTCCATTTTTCGACATGTTTGTACTCTCCGAATGTAGGTACTCCGGTTTTAACTGATCGCTCGAACGGAAGGAAATGTGGTTCCTGTGTCCTCCGAACTGCAATAAACCACACTCTACGCTCGTCTGGAGTAAACAATATAAGCGGGATAAAGCCCTAGCGGAGGGCAATAATCGCCGAAGGGAGGAAGAGAAGACACTCATACATAGCACTGACGTAAGCTACACACAGCTTATTACGTTGTAAGCATGGCGCACAAGAGAGGAGTCATGGGGCAGGGGTTAAGCGGCAATAACAAAATAAAAACCAACTCTCCCCCTGACCCACCATGCTGTGTAGCCAAAGATGCAATGGTTGTTACGATTTCCCGCGATCTTAATTCAAATCATGGTACTGGCTACTGGCTATCATGGCTGGAGGTTACTGGCTATTATTGAAAAATTTATGATATTGTAAAAAAGCAAGGACGGAGCAAATGTTGTGCGAATGGGTGTATTTTACAGCTATCTGTTTTTCTATCCTGATAGAAACGGTGACTTTGCATGTATGGGAGAGAAATGGCAACTTCGGTTCTTAACTCCCTGCGTTTTAAGCACTGCTTAACCTTTGTGCGATATTAAAAAATGTGAGGCCACCACAAAATCGAGAGAATCAAGTTCAGCTGCCGCGCAGAGCTGCCGTTTTGTCAGCACTTTTATTGGGCATGAACAACATTTGAACACTTGAGTATTGTCAAATTTCGTCTTGTAAAGTATTCATTTTTTGGAGTGGACGATATATTTCTTCGGGATTTTTATTTGTAAGTAATAATTGAAAGCAAATAATATTATCTTATACAATAACAGAAAAAATTATGGGTTTTTTGGAAATGTTTGTTTGATTAAAATAAGTTGGATGCATGGTCAAAAACTTCATTTCTATGGTAATGGTGACGTAACATCGTTTCTCCTCTCAATTCTAAGCTTTGTCTATAGGAACTCCTCGGATCCTCATCGGGGGTTCATGGCGGTAAGACTGTTTCTTAAAGGATCAAACTTGTGTGATAGCATTTTAAAAGATATTTTAGTTTTTGTGAGAACAAAGTCCACATGCAAACTTGGGAACAACAACAATTTTGAGTAGGTATAATTATTTTAATATTTAATGGAAAAAAATTAAAACTAATAAAATGATCGTATGAATATAAAATTTAAATTTAGATTAATAACGAGGCAAATAATTAGTTTTCAGCTGTGTTTGTATGAGCTTTATCGAAATTGCATTTTTCACCCTACCTATATTTTTCGCCCCTCAATTGTTAAACGCTCTATACATTTCCCAAAAATGAATGAAAAAACGGTACGTCTTTAGAACTCTCAAAATTAATTTCAATGAATCCAATGGCTTTACTCGAAGGAACTAACATTTCTTTGACCCAAGGGAAAAAAAAATTGATGGGAGGGATAAGGGCAGCAATAGGGAGAGAGAAGAGGGGAGAGAGGAAAGGGGGAGAGAGGAAAGGGGGAGATTCAGAGAGGGCAGCGATCCACTCACAAAATGAAATCCTGGCCGAGTGCCTACTTGTACTGAGCCCTTCTAAACATCTAAGAAGATCCGAAGTTGCAAATATCGGACATAACAGCATCTCTTTGTAGATTCCGTGGAGACACCACAATCAACAATTTGTGGAACAATAAAGGACCGAATGGGGTGGACATTAACTCATCGTTGGAACAGCACTACCCCTGACGATGGGAGCAGTGAACACTCCAGTTTTACGATTCCACCCCGTGTTGCCGAATGATGAGCCAGAAGATTACCCCCGTTCACCGTATAGGAACTCCGTGTTTTCGTAGCGAAATTTGGCACTCTCGTTTCTGTCCCGACGCTGTATTATGCATTTAATGCGGACTTATGATGCTGGAACACTTGTAATGCACTATTCCGTAATTTTCATGGACTGATGTCTTGGTATTCGGCCGGTGCTTCGACCAGCCCCTATTTTCGCCGCCTTTCTCGGCGTTGTCATCTCTAGCTTAAATCTTTTTTTATCTTTATCAGGATGTATCTATCTGAATATATAAAGTTGAATTCAGACCGAAATTGCGGGCAGACGGCTGGCCCTGGGGGGGGCCTCTCGGGAAGGGGGCCTCTCGGGAGGGGCGTGGTACCTGCCGGCGCGTCGCGAAAAATGTAGCTCCGGAAAATTATCCGCGTCCCCCTGCGTCGCGTTTCTGATTTTTCCTGATCCAAAAACGGGATATCCTGTTAGGCGGGATGGGGAAGGGATTTCTTCCTCCAGTTTTTCTCAGGAAAATCTCCTCCCGTTTTCCTCGGGAAAATCTCCTCCCGTTTTCCCCAGGAAAATCTCCTCCCAGGAATTCGGGAGGAGATTTTCCTGGAGAAAACGGGAGGAGACTTCCCTGAGGAAAACGGGAGGAGACTTTCCTGAGGAAAACGGTAGGAAATTTGGTGATTTATTTCTATGCCAATCTACTTGATTTCATCTTGGCTTCTAGGTTTTTCAGTTTTTCTTAAGGTTCTTTTTCCCTTATAAAAATATTCATCTCTTTCATCAACAAGACGTGTTGATAAGGCGCGGCATTGAATCGTTTTATATGTATCGTTTTGCCTTTAAGCGGGCTAATTACAAGTGAAAATAATGAAAAATCAATTTGAGTAGAGCCGTTTAGCCGTCTTCCATGCTAGGATGTTACAGCTTATTTCATTCAGGACATGCTAAGCAACAGAATAAGTCGAATAAAATTGCAAATTCCAATTTGTTTCGTAAATAAAATTAAATCGTCCAAGAAAGAACCAATTTTGCGTATAGTCTGTAGGATATTTTGAATCGTGAAGTTATGTTCAAAGTTTACTACTTTGGTGAATTAAAGTTTCTTTTTGTATTCGAGCTTTGATGTATGGCATTTTTTTCCTGTTGCAGCAACTTTATCTTCATTCTTTTCTATTTGATTCCTCCTCTTCACGAATTCGAAGTTGTGCGCTTTTACTTTCAGAAGCAAAGACTTTATCTCTAAAGTCTGTTTACTGTTCCCTCTTAATTACATAGAAGTTTACTGCGCGTACTTTAACTTCATAATTGGCTTTTCTCGGATTTTTTTCTTTTTTATCTGCAATATCCTCTTGAGATGATTCATTTAGCAAATGAACCGTGAGCAAAAAGGGTTTAATCCTACTCCTAAATGAGTTCAAAGCGTATACAAGCACTTCTCCGCAACCGAGAGATGTTTCGGGATGTAAAAGGTTTCGAATGAAAACGTCTTCAGAATTCAAAACGTAAACGGGCTCATTATTATAAGTCAAGCTCAAATGTCGATGAGCGGGTTATGTCAGTATGATGACTTTCATTTCTGACAAAAGAGGTGCTTCTCCAAATCGTTTTAAAAGTTGAAAAGCGAGAATTTGGTACATCCTAACGAGAAGCGGAAACTTGTTTAAAACCTTTACAAATGTAAAAAGCTTTCACTCACTATTGAGATGCGGAAGGTTACGTCAAATTCTCCCTCTTTTCTCTAATTTTAGCTGAATGACTTGACATTTTTCAGGAGTCTCAATTTAATACATGCAAAAGCTTCTCTATAGCGTATGAAGAAATAAAATGCATGAAGAATACAGCATCCACAACTGCTGCGCCAGGCTTCATTTCATAATCAAATTAATAAGTGTATTCGCAAAGATACCCTTCTATTCATCTCAATGTTTGTATACATGTTTCCAAACTTTTTCTCATGAGCAGGGATGAATCTTTTTCAAAATAAACACTCAAACAAACCAATGCTGAAATAAACATTTTTTGCCTCCCGCATAATCTTCTTATGAGGTCAGCAGTCTCAAGTAGCTTTCTTGACCTTAATCAATTTATTACTATCGCAGTTTAAATGATTATTTTACGACTTAATATTAAGACGGGATGTTGGAGTTTTTTGAGCCAACGTGCGTAAAAAATTCAGCTTAAAACTGAAATCTCATTACATTTTGAGCATTTTTTTTTACATTTTGTGAGCTTTTTCCCTCTCTAATGAGAATTCAGCTTTAAGCTGAATTTTTTATGCACGTTGGCTAAAAAAAACTCCAACATCCCGTCTTACGACCTGTGCGTTCACCGCAATCGGTTTGTACTTAATATTAAATTTATAACGATTACGTCATGTTATATTATATTATACCCCTTAATTGGAATGAGAATTGCATTTATCGAATTAGATCCAGACAAAATTACCGTCTCTATCAAATCTATCAATGGCAATAGATCGATAGTTCTCCTCGACGTAGGTCTGGAAGAGTCTATTGTGATCGGGAAACCCTTTCATAGCTGAGTTAATAATGACTTGGCGAGGAGGCACAATAACTCGGAGAAACTCAACTCCCGGGGCGACTCACCGTAATTTTTCCCTAAAGACTCCGCTCGAAAAAAGTTAATTACGCCCCAAAGAAAATAAATTAAGGCAATATGGAAATTTTAAAGCGATTTTAATGAGATTATGAGGGTACTCTCCGTTCGCGTCAAAGGAGGGACAAAGGTAGCCGAGAAAGCGAGCACGCGGAAGGAGGAGGAGGGGGGGATTCAGACGATAAAGACTTCAATCTTTAAAAAATAGACAAACTCCGCGAAGTTGGAAATATGAAGGGGGAAATCGTATTAAAACTGATCGCGTTTTGTCGTGTCGCGGAAACTCCGAGGAGGTTCGGTCGGAGAGAAATTCATCGACTCCAGGTCTCAGTAGCGTGTCGCGCTTTGCGACAAATCAACCGATCTTCTATTTAAACCTATATAGAATAATCGATTATCAGGATACACCTCGATAATCGATTCTTCACGACAGCTTCAAAGGAGACGATATCGAGAGTCGATGATTTGCGCCGCGCCACTGTCTCCGTCTGGCGCGAACTTTCGGGAAGTTATGTTTACGCACTCCGCGGAACTTCCAACTTCTGGGACTCTTAGGCTGAATTATTTATTACTTTGGCGTATTGTTCAGGAGGGATTCGGAAGTCTGATTAAAGGGATTCTCTTTTTTATTGCGAATCGGAATTCGGAATGCTAAACGGTGAGTGGGGTCGTTTGCGTGTTCCTTATCATTACAGCAAGAATCCCGAATTCCCTAAGCGTCTATACTGAACTCTTAACGCAGACTAGGTACGTTTTCAGTAGGTATACTGCCGTGCTAAGGAAAAACGCCGCATGAGCCTTCAGACGTTACCAAGTTTCCTTCGCTAAAAACCGAATTTACTGAGAAAACGGTGAATATTTTTTCCTATCATTTTCAGACAATTTTGGGTAGACAAAAGCTATGGTTAGTCAACGGGAACCACCCATTTCAACCGATGAGATCGCTCCATAATGTGTATGTCTTCTTTCTTTATCCCTTTGTCTATTAATTCCAACGATCAGACCGCTGAGGTGCGAATTTCCGAATTTTTCTCATCGGTATACCTACGAATATCCGATATTAAAAGGGGGTTGAGGAGATATTCCGTTGGTTTTCTTTCCGTCCTCCTTTCTTCTTCGGCACTTGGTGTGACGGGACAACGCTGATATATAGAGATCTACAGGCTCTGGGTGTTCGTTTGGCGTAAATGTCGACCTCCTAACCACGTTATCGGTGGCGGTAGCGGTGGTGGTGATGGGGGGGGGGGGGAGGTTGTGAAGGGTCTGGGGGGCCAGGGGTCTGAGGGGGGTTGGTTGGGGGTCGGGAGCACGGGGTGGGAGTGAATGAAGAGACAGGGCATTTTGAAATCGGGCCCGGATCAGTGGCGTGGCGTGCTTTGCGATATATTGATTGATCGGCCATTTAAACCTATGGAAAAGGATCGATTACTAAGGTGTTCGCTGCGAACACCCTGATTATCGATCCTTTTCCATAGGTTTAAATGGCACAACAATCGATAAATCGCAAAGCACGCCACGCCACTGGCCCGGATTTCCAGCGCATCTGTCGGGCGTCTCACGCGAAATAAACTCGGCGAACCGCGCTGCTCTTTCACGCTTTCAACACGACGAGTTTGCATGAGCAAACCCACCGATGACGGCTACTTACTTACTCGCCGTGGTTGCCCTCTCAGACAGAGATCCTTCGTGGAACCAACTCGCGGAACGATCCTGACGCGCCCCCAGGCATCCTCTTTTTGCTTCATCTATTTCAGAGCGTGTATATTTTTAGGCATCTATACTATAAGCTCCAAGGCCTCCTAATTTTGCATAACTGGTAACGCTTAGTTCTAGCGTTCTATAGGGCCGATTTTCATGATTTTTGCGGCTATCGAAGAGCAATTGTCTATAGATGAGCCCGCTTTGTTCAGATTTTCAAAATATGACCCAAGTTTTTTTTATATTACATGGTAAAGTTGCAAATTTTCCCATTTAAACAATTTAAATTTATATTTTTTGTCATAGTTCGTTTAAGCGTTCTACCAGACCAATTTAAAAAAAAAAAAAAAACAAAAAAAAAAACAAAAAACAAACAAATAGAATCCCAACTATACTTTTGGTTGATATTGACTCCATAAGAGTTTTTGCATCAGCATGAAGTGGGAAGGCAACGATCAGGGACCTAGCTGATCTAACCTCTTTTTCGGCTAACTCAACCGTACCTCAGCGGAATGATTAATGAAATTGATAGACAAAGCGATAGACATAGCAGACCCGGCGAAAATAAGTCGATCTTATTGGTGGAAGCAAATGGTTGCAATGGACAACCTGTCACCGGTACCGATCTGCGCAAAACGGAAGGCGCAAAGAAACAACTATTTCGACTCTCGTGTGATGCGGTAAGGTATCTCAGTATTTGAAGGCGTTTCGAAATCACGAACTGTGAACCAGTTTGAGCAGTATTACCGGCGTGGCGCTGACATTGTGGTCTTATTTGGAGGTCGAATGAGCCACTTTAGCTCGTTGATTATTGAAATCGATAGACAAAACGATAGACGTAGAAGACCCAGGGAAACTAGGGCGAGCCTATTGGTGCCAGTAAATGGTTGCAATAGACGAAGGAGGTAAATAATAGACTAACTAAGGACAACCCACAAGAGACCCTAGTTAGTCCATCATTTTCCTTGTTAGTATACAGGAACCACCCATTTCAACAATAATATCGCCACCTACTTCCTATGTCTCCTTTGTCTATAGCTTTGTGTATCAATTTCAATGATCAGCCCGTAGGAGCTCTCATAGTTTTACGAACCCATTGCTTTGTCCTGGCATGTGACTCTGGGAACCACCGATTTCAACCAATAGGATCGCTCCCTACTCCTTATGTTTTCTTTGTCTATAGCTTTGTCTATCAATTTCAATAATCAATCCGCGGGAGCTTTCTCACTCTCACGAAGCATCGCTCCGTCCTGGCATGGGATTCTAGGAAAGCGTGGGGCCGGAACCGGGAACCGCGATAGCTGGAATATGGCGAATTAATCGCGGCTCCTCATCTCTGTCGTGCTAAGGAAAAACGCCGTATGAACATTCGAGAGTTGCCAAATTTCCCTCGATAAAACATGTATTTTTTACGACATTCGTGCGTATTTTTTCTTGAAATTTCCAAATATTTTAGATTAAATTGCGTATAAAATTGTCTGAAAATTTTGAAGAAAAATATTCACAATTTTCCCAATAAATCCGTTTTCTATCGAAGGAAATATGACAGCGCCTGAAGGTTCGTACATCGTTCTTCCCTAGGACGGCAGACCTGCTCGCACCATATTTACCCGTTCCGCTTTAATTAAAACTTGCAGATTCAATTTACCCACGCTGGAGCGCTCCTCGGTGTCGGTAAGTGCGATCGACACCGCTCGGATGCGGCCCCAATCCATCGACAAACACCCGGTTTCCCCGATAACTCCCCGGCATATCCGCAGCCACACCCGCGCCCTGTCAAGTTCCCAACGTACGAGGGCCGAACGAATCTCGCGGCGATATTCCGAAAATGGCTCCCTCGCAAACTTCTCCCGGGTCAAAAAGACTTGGAGACAAAGCTCTGGTTCAAATGGAGGATTCGAGAGCTTCGTCGCAGGGTAACCGAAGATTGGACCGAGCTTTCGTTCAGGTAACTGAGGTTTTTGGGAAACATATACACGGAATGGAGATGTTGCATGTGTAAGGAATTTGCGATTTGACTGTTAATTCTTATGTAAAAATTCGCAAGAAACACGGTGGTCCTACTGGTTTTCTCTGAAATCAACTTCCAAGCTCAAAAAAAGCTCTCAAGTTGAGGCCAAAATGGAGGGGATATTCGACCCTACCCTAAGAGTCCACCTCTACAATCTACATCAAGACAAACTCTCCATGCGAAGATAGGGAGCAAATACAATAGCAGTGATGCCGTGTTTTCAGTTCTGGAGTCCCTAACTAAAGTGGCAACCCTGTCAATGTATTTGCTCCCTATCTTTGCATGGAGAGTTTGTCTTGATGTAGACGTGGACTCTCAGGGTAGGGTGGGATATCTCCTCCATTTTGGCCTCAACTTGAGAGCTTTTTTTGAGCTTGTGAGTTGATTTCAGAGAAAACCAGTAGCACCATCGTGTTTCTCGCGAACTTTTACATAAGAATCAAGAGTCAAATCGCAAATTCCTCACACATGCAACATCTCCATTAAAGTATCACGACTCCAATTTTACTCCTGGCTATTTTCGGTGCCAGCTATAAAAGTTGTCGCACCAGCCAGCGGGCTAATAATTGAAAATGATATACAAAGCGATACACAGAGAAGAAGCTATACGCAGAGATGACATGAGGAGTTTGGAGCGATCTTATTGGTTGAAACGAGTAGTTCTTATAGAGTAAGAGGGAAAATGATGGACTATTTGTGGGGTCTCTTGTTGATTGCCGTTATTTAGTCTAGTATTTACTTCCTTTGTCCATTGCAAACATTTATTTGCACCAATAGGCTCGCCCTAATTTCTCTGGGCCTTGTATATCGTTTTGTCTATCAGTTTAAATAATCGACCGACTGAAGACCTCCGTATAAAACCACAACGTGAGCGCCGGAGGTTTTGCTCTTACTGGTGCACAGTTTGTGATTTCAAAACGCCTTCAAATACTGAGATACTCTACCACATCGCACGATAGTCGATGTTCCTCCGCGGCTGCCGTTCTGCGCGGATCGGAACCGGTCATTTGCTTCCACCAATAGGATCGCCCTATTTTCCTTGGGTCCTCTAAAACCATTGCTTTGCCTATCAATAATTATTCCGATGCTGGGAAAAAAATTCATATCTACCATACCTCTGATCATGGTTGTAGTTTTTTAGGTGGATTCACAGCAATTTAGAAAACGGTTCGATCGTGGATTAATTGATTGATGATATCCGAATTTTAGGAAATTTCGTCGTTTCTCGGACGACGAAGAAACGCAACTCAATTCTAAGATTGTAAAATTGACTCAAACCATTTAATTTTTTACAAAAATACTCGTATGAAATATTTGTCTGAAATTTGACGGATTTTGGCATGAGATTTTAAGAATAATCAGTGAAATTTTCGGTCAGAAATGCCCGAAATTCTCCTGATAAAAATGCAATTTGCGAGGGAAAATTTGCAACATTGAATTGTGTTACGTTTTCCGGGAGGAGAAGGATGAGTTCTTAAAAATCCCTGAGCACCATGCCGCGCGATGGCACTTCAGGTGTTAGGGATAAGTTCAACTTTAAATTGTTAGGGATAAATTCGTCGCTTGGCTGACACGACGGCGTAAGTACAGATTGAGATGAGCTCGGAAAAGCATTGAAATGTGTGGAAGACAGGGTTCATTGCAGAGTGCAGTTATACGCCCTTATGTCAGGTAGGCGACGAATTATGATCATCCGCAATGAACCCGTTAACTGAGGATACTTTGGAATGACCTGTAATGAATGGAGTTGATTCAGGATAACTGTACGATACCTTTTGCAATCATGATTCTCTAGATATTTCAAGGAGTAGGAATTTCTTTTTTTGAATCAACCGCTGTGAACGTCTATGCCTTTAATAACTTAATGCGTAGACGTAGCTACGAGAGTAAACAGGAGTTTAGCCTTCTATCGGCTGACGATTCCTTACCACTTCATTAATTCTGAAGCACGTTCGCCCGATCTCAGGAATTGGGGTGCGATAAAAGTTGATAGCCATTGAGAATTTGGAACGGATCCAAAACAAAGATTCGTCCCTGGGCGAATCAATACTATTGAAGTGGTTCGACTTGTACAACGGAGCAGCCATCTTGCAGCAAGTCTTTATTGACCTCTCCCAGAAATACAGCAGGCTGCACATTTGATCGTAAAGGCTCAAACAGTATCATTTGCCCCATTGACCGCAGGAGACTTTGTAAGTAAAGAAACCGCAGCAAAAAGTCATCTGGCCGCAACGTTTTTCTCGATCTATTTAACTACTTGATACTTACCTTAAATTTGGGTGCCTCTACTTATCTCTGTAAACTTCTTTTACCAAAAAATTCACGCGAGAAAATGGGCAAACTAGGGCAAAAAATCATACAAATTACATGGGACGCTTGTAAGTGGTCTTCTTCCCTTTATCAACTTGGAGACGAAAATCCAAAATTTAAAATCAACACAATAAAACTAAACTCTCAGATCCCCATTGTGATAACAGAGTGTACGAATGTACTATTAAGTATATATATTTCCATGCGTACTTTAACTTTGAAGTTCTACACGCTATTTGCATAGGCTGAGGAATGTTAAATGTCATAAATTGTGTCTTTACTTCAAAATTTGAACTAAAAGGGTGCAATTGTATTCAAATGTCACTCACAAACATTCCCTTGACGTGAAAATCGTGATTTCAGTTTTTTTTTTCTTTACATACCGTCCGTTCCGGACTCAGGCCGAAAATTCCGGGTGCTGGAGCCACAACTTCAACTTCTTCGGGTGCTACGCCCGAAACCTTCGGCCGCTGAGCCCGCAGCCCGGAATGCGGACTGTGCCTCTTTATAGCGTGTAAGCACGACTTCCTTGGCTTGAGTTTCTTCTTTTTTTTTCAGTGTTTTCAGTGTTTTTTTTTTTTTTTTTTTTTTTTTTTGTGTGTGTAAAGGGGCAGAGGGTTCTCCTTAACCTTGATTGACATCAAACTCAGAAATAAGGATACCGCCCAGATTGTAATTTCTCGAATCCAGGGGTGGATGGTCACCCATAGCGGCATGAATATGTAACGCATCGCTCGGCATAGTTCTAAGGCACACGGCAGTTGGCTTCTGCTCGGAAATGGGGATGTCGTTTAAAGGGAATGGGAAGTCGGCTGTGATGGCTCACCGACTGCTGAGAGTAGCAATTACAGAGGGAACGGTCTCCTTTTCACCGGGGGGCCGGTGATCCCTTCCTCGCCCCACTTTGACCGTAACCCCGATCGGTCAATAAGGGCCCGGACGTTTATTTCGCGGTTATTTATGCAGACGGCTCTCCGTTCAGGCCCAAACAGATCCCTCCAGCTTCGTTTTGATTGAATTTGTGTAGTTATCCTAAAGTTTAGTCAACGGTCAAGGAGAGGAAAGGCTGTACCAACGCAAATCGTCAGGGCACCGAATTTAACAGAAACTCATCAAGTTTGAACCAATAAAAGAGGTTTAAGGTTTTATTTCTCTACAAGAAAGAATAGTAAAGACAAATTCAAACGAATAATATTCCAACGCAAACTGCATGAGCTGAACACCCCCCCCCCCCTCAGTCTCCTGCTGGTACTCATTTGAGTTGAAAAAAATTTATTTTTGACTCTAATTATAATTTTTGGAACTTCTTGGCTTTGATTTCCCCGCTAAATGGTGTGTTCTCAGCACCATTTCTCCACCTTGTTACATACAGTATTCGGGCCACTTCTAAGTGTTTTTTTCTCCATTTTCGGAAATTCTCGGCTTTGATTTCCCCGCTAAATAATGGTGTGTACTCAGCACCATTTCTCCACCTTGTTACGTACAGTATTCAGGCCTTTTCTAAGTGTTTTTTTCTCAATTGTCTAACGACTATTTATACGTTCAACACGCTCTTTCTTGACTTTGGCTTTTTGGCAGGAGAAAATGTACGACTAATTGAGTTCAAAATAATCCTTCACACATTTTTCGCCAAAACGCGGGTTGGTACGTTCTCCTTCAACTCGGTCTATGACAAAATAATTATAGTTATAAACAAAAAAGTTACAGTTATAAAACAAAATGAAAGAAGCTAATGACTGACGGGTTATCTCTGAAAATTATGTGTCTCTACTGACTTCTGTCTTACTAACATTCAAATTTAAATAATTCTAAATCTAGTTAAGTTCTGATTTTATGAAAAATTTGACCCGTTCAGTTTAAACCCCCACGGTCGCACGGAGCCGTTCCTCGAAGGTAGGTTAAGACAACCTTGAATACAGCATCATAGAAATGACAATGTTGGCACACTTCAAGTGAAATTCAGTGGTAGAACTCAGAAAATAGACCCTTGCGTTGCCAAATATTCCGGAAAAAAAAATATTAAGTGAACGTCTATCCAAAGATATTATCTTCACTGCGAACCCTCTACCTCCATCCTTAAATCCTTTGTATTTTCTTTCCTGAGCTATCACTAGGAATTTATTAGGACGACTTTTCTTAATTTTGGATTGAAGGAAATTCTATCTGCAAATGGACCGCGTAGAACAAAAAGGAACCAACCCACATCAGCTATTGCCAAATTTAATGGAGCAACTTAATGTTTTTACAAGAAAACAGTTGTGCGGATTTTCGCGCAAATTTCAATGGATTTTCTCCATAGTACAAAGCAAATTCCTCAAAATATTCTAAGGAATCCATACACACGATCTCTTGTAAAAAATTAAATTGCCCAGTTAAAGGAAATAGCTGTTGCGGCTTGCCTCCATCCTATTAAACACGGTCCAAATATCCGATGTATTTCGATTTTTAGGATTTTAATAAACATGAGGCGGCCCTTATGGGCGCTGTGTGGCAGCGCGCAAGGTTGAGCCGCTTCTGCCAGAGTAATCGTCAACTTATTTTCCCGAGCAGTGGCGATGTATTACTATAAGGTGACCGCCCAATATCATCGCGAAGATGCTACCTCAGCAAAACGCAGTTGGTTGTCGAAATATAACCATTCACCTGAAGGGCTCAGATGTGGTTGTAAGTAGCGGGGCGAACTTCAAACTCGCGTCATAACTCACCTTCAAGAGTAATATTTTCTTCTTTAGCACTCTGTGCGCGGTAAATGTTGAAATCAGGGCACAGAGTTGCCACAGATACCAATAGTTCCCACGCGTAAGGAACATGGTAATAAGGTCCGCCTTCATTCAGGAATGATACCACCTGGTGACATACACGCTTGAATAGTTGTATCAAACCCCTAGTTGCAGACTTTCCAGCATTCGAGCACTTAAAACGAGACCAAGTCATTTTTCTCTCACGTTTCGTCAAAACAACGTTGTCTCTTAGGTTAAGTTCCGTTAATTGTCCCTTGATAATCGTTGTTTCAGCTACCATTATATAAGTCTTTGTTTCCGCCCCACCGCACAGTGGATCGAGTCAATTAGAGAGGTTGGACGTGACATTTTTGACTATAACTGCAAATTTGGATGTATATATCGTCACATTTTGAATTTGAAGGGGTGCTCGTGGCACGACATTCCACGGGAAACCCTATAGATCCATTTTTAGAGCCTCAAAATTTTTTATAAACTGAGTTAAAAGCGTTTAAAGTTTCCAAATTTTTCCCGACCTCTCCTATTAACTCGATCCATTGTGCAACGCTTTACCCCAAACTTATTAATATGGTCACCGGTGAATTTTTTTTTTAGAGCTTTGCCTTATATCATTCTTGATTTTATCCAAAGGGGAAGCCCCCTCGGAGAGTCAGGCCGCGTGGCAGTCAGAGGGCGTCAAAGCGGTCAGACCCCCTAGTATTGTCAATAGTGATGTTGCATGTGTGAGGAATTTGCGATTTGACTAATGATTCTTATGAAACAGTTCACGAGAGACACGATGGTGCCACTGGTTTTCTCTGAAATCAACTCCTAAGCTCAAAAAAAGCTCTCAAGTTGAGGGCATAATGGAGGAGATATCCCACGCTATCCTGAGAGTCCACCTCTACATCAAGACAAACTCCATGCAAAGATAGGGAGCAAATATATTAACAGGGCTGCCTTTTTATTTGGAGACTCTAAGACTGAAAACACGGCATCACTGCTAAGTTTCCTATCTTTGCATGGAGAGTTTGTCTTGATGTAGAGGTGGACTCTCAGGATAGTGTGGGATATCCCCTCCATTTTGGCTTCAACTCGAGAGCGTTTTTTGAGCTTGGGAGTTGATTTCAGAGAAAACTAGTGGCACCATCGTGTTTCTCGCGAACTTTCATATAAGAATCAACGGTCAAATCGCAAATTCCTCACACCAGCAACATCTCCATTCCTTGTAGACTCAGGAGGAACGTTCTAAAATGCGATCCCGCAACAGTGCGTGGGATCGCGAAGCAGGACGGCATGGCGTGTCGTCCGGCGCCTGAAGAGGATGATTTCTACTCGGTCCCCTCACCCCGCTCCTCCCCCAAAAGCGCCAGCCGAACTGCTGACGAAGCGCCCCTTCCCGTCCGCAAGTTTCAATTTCAGCGTTTTCGCCGGGTCCTTTTTTTCGCGGCACCCAGCGGGCTCTCCGGAGAGGACTTTTTTGCGCGGAGTCGACAATCGAAACTTTTATGAAATATTGTCTTTTTCTCGCCCGAGCCCCCCTCCGTAGCCCTCGACCGACCTGTCGTAAGCATTCGCCTCTTGAGGACGCGTCGAATCTCATGCGGACGTATTTCTTCCGAACGGAACTATGTGCATTATGACGTGAGCCCTGTTATGCATGTATTCTTATGGGCCTCGGGGCTCATGTCTCAATGCGCGTAGTTCCGTTTGGCAGAAATGCGTCCTATCCCTCCCACGTTCGTATTCTCGATAAAAGTGAGTTCGATAACCAAAACTCGTAAAATACACTCTCCTCTTTCGGACGGTCAAGAGGCACGTATATGTAGAATTCATTTCGCAGGACAACTTTTGTCGCTGTCTTGGCAATTTTCGAAGAATCGACTAAGTATGCGCAGAGTCTGAGAGTGGCTGCTCGAAAGTCGGGAGAGACATTTTATGGACCACTGCATGGAAATGAAGGTTACTTCGGTGCTGAAATACATATCAGCATCCCAAAGTCAAAAGTACTTGACTCTATTTTAGTCATTTCAAGGTATCAGGGGAAAATCAACCCAAATCAACGGTTAAAATACAAATAAGGAAAATGAGAATATGTTTTGCGTTGATTAACAACATGTTTACCTGGTGCTAGGCCATTTTTCCTAAAATTGTTTTTCGTACCATGCGGTCGTCATAATTGTGTTTTCCTACTAGTATCTTGTCCCATCTCAGTAAAGCCTACAAATGAGATTAGCTACTGGCTTTTTTCCTAAGGGTAATTTTTCTGATTGTAATTGAAACTTGAAGATGAGTAGAGGAAAGCTTCCGATCAAATCTTGCAGCTTATATTGGTTTTTAGGAGACTACCGCGTTATTTTAACCTATATATTGACATTGGGAGGCATGTTATTTTTTAACATATGAGTTAGGACAAACTTTTGGAAAAAAATCCATTAGTACAATTTACTAGCAGGACTAACTGCAATGATAGACAATGATGAAGAGAAAAGTATCAGGATAAATTGCAGTAGGAAACTATGTTTTAGAAAAAATGACTTGCCACCTATTAAATTGAAGTACTTTCATAAGACTTGGAATTTTGTTTTATTTTTTCATCTTCTACGTGTATCATCTTTACATGTAAATCGCAATTTTTGAAACTATGTATCTCAGAACCGGCGTGAAATAAGACACCCAAATTTTCAACATTAACGGAATCGGTATTTGAGATTTTCGAAACGCTGCCAACTGGATTTTTCCAATATTGTGAGTTAGGTACATTTTCGCCATGGTGTACTAGTACCTTCACAATTTCACGTACAAGATGAGCAAATAAAACAAAATTCCAAGTCTCATCAAAGTACTTCATGTTAATAGATGGCAAGTCATTTTTTCTAAATCATTGGTTCCAACTGCAAGATTTCCTGATACTTTCCTCTTTATCATTTTTTATCATTGGAGTTAGTCCTGATCGTAAATTGTACTAATGAATATTTTCCAACAGAAATTTGTCCCAACTCCTATGTTAAAAAATAACATGCCTCGCAATGTCAATATATAGGTTAAAATAATGGGGTTTTGTCCTAGAAACTAATGTAAGCTGCAAGATTTGATCGGAAGCTTTCCTCTACTCATGTTCAAGTTTCAATTGCAATCAGGAAAATTACCCTTAGGAAAAAAGCCAGTAGCACATATCATGTGTAGGCCTTACTGAAATGGGACAAGAAACGAGCAGGAAAACAGAATTATAGGAGACCGAATGGTAGGAAAAACAATTTTAGGAAAAATGGCCTAGCACTAGGTAAATGTGTTGTTGATCAAAGCAAAACATATTCTCATTTTCCTTATTTGTATTTTTAACCGTTAATTTGGGCCAAACAAATATATTTGTATTTATTTTTAAAGTTATTCATGATGACCGTGAACCAGAAGGTTCCCTGAATTCTGAAGTTTATAAAAAACAATGTTATAATATGACCGCTTGTTTACCATAGCCACGCCGTCTTTTCCCTATCGGAATGAATTTTAATATTTTGTTTATCACATACCGTTTGCCGGAAAATTTTACTTTCGAGATGGTGTTGAATCCTTCGCAAAAACACCGGTAGCATATTGTTGGGAAAAAAAGAACAACGCAGGTTTAATTTAGTCGGAAAAATATTTTATCCCAAGTCTGGTTGCGCATCGAACTTAAATCTTACGTCACGGTTGCCAAGTTCCCTCGACTTTCCTCGAGCGGGTTTCAAATTTTTGCATAAGCAATGCATGCACCCACGGTTACGGAGCGATGTGGCACTGATCCCAACGCAAACGCCTAAAAACCTCTCGAGACTCGAGTGAAATATTTCATTTTCTTCCCTCTGTAGACTTTGGAACCTATTTTCCCCGTGTGTTTGAGCTGCCAGACTGAAGTGACTGATATTGTTCATTTCGATGCAACAAAACAGGCGCGGAGTAAAGGTATAGAGTTGAAGGGTGAGAGGGGGTGTGGAGGGAGAGAGGGGAGAAATTGAGGGTACGGGGGGCTCGTTTCCATTCGACTACAGAGTAGAGGGCCTTGATAGTGCTCGTGACCTTATATGTAGAGGTTCTCCGTAAAATCGATCTCAGCGATTTACGTAGCTGATTCTCACAGGCTTAAGTCTACGAAAGGGTATTATTTACGGGAATTTTGTACGTTACAATGGGAAAAGAGACCAGGTTCACTGGGGCACACTTTTAAGCTCAGAAAAAAACCGTTCTTCTGAAGAGTTGCTCCAGTGAATACGTACAAACCGTACCCAGACTAATTGGGTTGAAAAGTATGATTTTGAAATTTCGACGAAAAACACCCTTTTTGTGTCTATGTGAGTCGTTACGAGAATGTCAGTTCCAATTTTTGTTATTTGAGGGCTTAAACTTGCACTATGGTCTGAAAATTTTATAAGTTTAACGTGGCAGATTAGAAATTCAAAAGGTTTTTTTCTTTCTTTTTTTCTTTTCATTTTCTTTTCTATTCTTTCCGAAACAGCTTTTTGTATACTGCAAACCTCATACCACTAGTAAAAGGAACTTCAGTCTACTGAGGCAAAATAATAAGTTGAGCACCTTGTTTTGAGTGGGGTCGAAACGTCGAATCATGATTTTTGGTGTATAGATATCTTTTGATGAGTGGGAATGTACAAATTTAATGTGGGACCCAAGTCTTTTACCCCTACGAAGTGTTCTCTGAGATCGGGCTGCGTAGTAGCAGAGGAGGAACTTCGGGGCCCTCTTTTTGACGTATTTCTACCATGCTAACAGAACTATGTATAGGTGGAAAAGATTGGGTGGGCTCGTTAGTTCTCGGGAGGTGAGAATGCATGGGAATCATAAAGCGCCAGTGACGTCAGCGCCAACAAAGCCGTATCCGTTGTTGCCCTTACTCCGCTTTAAGTCATGAGCATTGTCTACAACGCTCTTCTGCCATATCCACGGCTCATGAATCCCGCATTCGGTTGGCACATAGTTCTGTTCGCTGAATTTAAAATCCCGATTTCCTATTTCACCGAAAATGAACCACGCCTACTGACCTCATTATTTCTTATTATATCCACCGCGCCACGAGCACATCCCATCTTTCCCATTCGCACGTAGTTCTGTTTTGTAGAAATACGTCCAATTAATGTACATACGATTCCATTCAATTATACCATGAATTTCCTACATCACTTGTTCACAATTTTAGCCACACCGAAAAAAAAAGGATGCTGACTTAACATTCCGGATGTAAAAACGTGTGCGACAACTCACAAAACGCCGAGTTAACCACCATAACAGTTAGCTTACATCCTGACAAAGCTATAGTAACTGCTGTAGCGCCTAATTCAGCGTTTTGTGAGTTGTCAGACACTTTTTCACATCCAGAATGTTGAGCATCTTTTTTTTTTCGGTGCAGTTAATGACTTACAGTGATTTCAGTCGTGCACAATCAGTACACAGAACCGAATATGGTATTGTGTTGAGATAATCGTGGTTAAAACCAACATCGCTACTATTATTTTGTGCTGGTTACATGCTCAAATTCCCATCAATTTCCGATCAAATGGTGACTGGTGCGCACCATCGACCATCAAATTCCTGCAGCCTGCAAAAATTTGATGGTAGATGATGGAACTGTGGGGCTCATCCTTCATCTGATTTCCACACAACCGTGCTTATTTCATGCTTATTTCAATCAACACGCTGTTTTAATTAATTTTACTCATCAATCTAGATAACTATCGACCGCCATCTTGGTCATCATTTTGATCGGAATTTGACGAACATTTGAGCGTGTAACCAAACCATTTGGGAACGCAAATTGGGCTTTCACCCTTCATCGAAGCCGCATCGATCCACCGCTTGGAGCGCTAGGCTCAAAGTGGATAAAAACAGAGGTCCTCTTGAATGGGGACAAAAACTCGTTTAATTACGGAGAGAACATTTTTCAGGGGGAATACCTAAACACTTTTTAATTACTTTAATTAAAAGTATTCTTCATTATTAAGAACTTCAATCACTCAGCCGAGAAAAGTTTATTTTCAGAGCGGGGGAAGTTTCCGAGCTGAATCTTGATTTGGGAAACTGAGGCTTGCGCGATCATGCGGCCCAACCGAAATTTGTGTCAATGCCACGTTGCCATCTCAAAAGTGATATTCGCCCATGTTTAGTGATTAAATAAAACATGATCTGTTTCAAAGGGAAAAATAATTTTCTGCATGCATATAATGAACAATTTTCAGCTTTAATTTGACGTATTATATTTAGAAATACATCCACTTGCTCAATAATAATCTACTGAACGCTTCGAAAATTCTTTATGATAAAGCAATGGTTCGTTTAACATGGAAAGGCTGTCTGAGTTTCCAATTTTCAGCTTTTTCTTTCACCGGTTAAAAAACTTATCATCCTGCATTTAAATGGAGAGGAAATGTTTTTTTACTATGGAGATAAAATCTATACCTACATTTTCGATCCAACATCACTTAATTTCTTCGAGGTAGAATAAGGTGTAAAATAATTTACATATGAAAATACTGAATACATTGTATGAAGAAGAAACAAAGAGTTACGGAAAAAGAGAAAAAATTCCTCGCAGAATGGCATCACTGATTTGCCCCTAGCTCTCGAAGAGATTGACACCATGTGAGCGTTTCAAGAAAAGTAATTTTGTTCGACTCAAGAATAATCACTGCTAGAATTCTTGGAAGTTGGAAGCCTATTATTATTCAAGGGGATCGTGGCAGGGGGAGTAGTTGAAGTTTAATTTCTTTGTGGAACTTAAACAATGTCTCTGATCCTCTCTAGGTTAGAACTAGTCGTTATTTCTGTGATTCAATCGGAATTAATGAAAAAGTTGATGGGAGAGAGGGCTTTGAAGAGAGACACATTGATACCTTAAAATTTCACCCTCTTCTTTCTCATTTACCAGTCAAAACGTATCATTACCGGAGCATTATTCAAAACATCATTACTCGAAGAATATAACCGCAAACCGTGCAGAAAAGCCCGATCAAGTTGTTTCGTGTATAACTAGTTAGGCAGCAGCCACCCGTTTTTTTTTTTTTTTTTTTTTTTTTTTTTTGGTCGTCAAATTTTAGGGGGAGTTTTTTTAGGATTGGGCCGGGGTGGCTACCGTCACCTAGAATTCGTCTTCTTGCAGAAATCTTCACATTGCCACGCAGAATTTGATGTCTGAGCATTGGTGGATCTAGCAAATTGGCAACACTGTCTTCTCTCCGTTTCAACCTACGGAAATGAATCGATTCTTGCAGGGGCCAGGTGCTCCAACAAGAATCGATTATTTAGGATAGGTTTAAATGGAAGAAATCCGGTGTTGCCAATGCAAATTGCTGGATCCGCCTCTGTGTACGAGCGTTCCTATTAATGAGAGATAAGAAGGGAGGGCTTGTTTCTCATAAAAGAAAAAGTTTATGATGATTAAGGGGGTGGGTGTCAAATGCAGGTCCTTTAAAAATTCTAAGGGCGGGGGAGAGGGCGTCTTCACATATTGTTTTTAGAGATAGGTAAAACGTTACATTTACTATCGTAGTGGTGGACATCACCTGCTGTGTCGTGTGAAAAATGGACACCTTGTTTTTTATTTCATGATATTACTTTAGAACAAATAAATTATATTCGTTTTGTAACTTTTTTGTTGCAGATTTGCCTCTCAATCTTTCCACCCGGATAATTTCGCAGCTGATTCTCTCATAATTTCAATCGTAAGTTACTTCAGATTTTTTAAGCATTTTCAAATTTATTGATGACACTCATCGTAGGAAATTCTATTCCAGTTCCTTTCTGTCCGTAAAAATTGAGATTATTCATGGATGTCATTTTCTGCGTTGATGCAATGGAACAAAACAAATAGTTTGAGGATCAAAAGTGAATTGCCACCATCAGAAAATCGGGGAGAAAAAGGACACGCAGGAGAACAACTAAAAAGACAAGAAGATATGGAAGAAGAGTGAAGAAGGATTCAGAAGGAAAACAAATTAAAGGAAAAGAGGATGGATAATAAAAGCAGGGTGGTACAGTAATAAAAAAAGAGGGATAGAAAAAAGAGAAAATTTCTTTTCTTTCTTCTTTTATCCTTGTACTCGTTCTTTCGTCTTTTTCCCATCTTCCTTATCTTTATATCCATTCCTCTCTTCTGCTTTGTATTTCGATTAAAAATAAGAAGGCCTGCTTCTACCAGCCCAAGGGTAAAGATGCAGTTTTGCCTTAAAATATATTTCTGCAAACGTTAAGTGTAAAACAGATTATAGCTCTCTCATATGCCTTGGCATATCTGATTTCCGACCAATTGAAGAGGATTGATCAGTCAACATTTTGACCGAAACTCTAGTAATATTCGACCCGTTCTAGATCGTGGGTTTTATTATAATCTGATTAAAGAATACATCACTTCAATATTTCTAGGAAGTGAAATTTACATCGAGCTGTTTGAAAAAATTGTTACTGTTTTCCTCGAACTTAATTTCTAGAACTTAGGTCTTTTTTAGAACGACCGATTCAAATCGGTTATTTTCTCGACCTGACCGCGAGTTAGTTGTAGAGGCATCTATTCGTGTTTCATGGTCTTGCGTTTCACATGTTTAAAATTAAAGGCACTTTCGCTTGGTAAACTGCTTAGTGCTTAGGTGCTTCAATAATTTTGATTTTTTTTCTTGGTAGAGACCGCTCGGTGTTTATATTTTTCAAATAGAACTGAGAGCGTGAGAATATGAGAAGTCATATCAAAATTTTACACGTGTAAGTCCATCATGTTAGATTATTATCGAATCATCATCAGTCAATTTCAAGGTCTCACCTGTTTTCGCTTCTGAAACTAAATGGCTAGTAAACATTTTTTCGTAACAAATCTCAGCACTGCAGGTTGACCTAGATAACACGGTGGATGGGATTAACAAGGTGGTGGTAGGTGAATAACACGGGTGGATCAATTATTCCAACACGTGTCTCCACTAACAACATTTTCGTGGATGCACTCAATTTCATACTAAGTGTTTACGATCTAAAGGTATCTGCCACATTATACACTCTATTATGATTACAACTTACCGACGTCAAGTTTGTGAAACGGGGGAAAAAAACGACTACCCATTGCGAAAACGCAAACTTCTTGCCACACTTTGTTCTTCAAGTAAGAAAGTATTCAACGTCTTTTCCTGAAAATACAACAAATAAACTGAAATACTGTCATTATTACACGTGGAACTGCTATACTTTTCTCACTTACCGAAGCGGTCACTAATAAACCTAAAACCTCTCTATATGCTTTTCTTACTTCGAGCAAACGTATTCATTTGTGTTCGCGACCAAGGAAACAGATAAATTTTGAAATCGGTTCTGCCGAGTATTCTGATATCCGAAAGGTGAGACAGATTGCAGGATTTTATTTTACGTGTACGAGCAGTATATATTTCATTAAGCGTGCATCAATAGCTTGTCACCGTCTCTATCAATGCCCACTTTTGGAACTGGAAGGACAAGTAAGTAATCATGATGACTGATAGTTGGAAAGAATAAAGGGTTAGCCAATCAGTTTTCGAAAAAGTAACGAGAGTGCATTATCATAAATAGTGTACTGCGTTGAAAATATGAAAAAAATTACTTACGGCTGTAGAATTTTCAAATCACCGATGATCTATTTTTTTTCTTTTTCTTTAAACAAGTTGACGTGGACCGCATTTTAGGAGGGTACATGTGAACATCTCAGTATGAGAATAGCCTCCGACCCAAAGGTGAATTTTTGGCCATGTACTTCGGCCAAAATTTACGAAAAATATTACATCAGCCTCACTCCATTGAAGTAATACCGGCCCTTTTCGATCATGCATCAAAGTTCCACACTATGCTCATTCATTTCTGTATCAATTATTTTGATCTCTCTTACATCTAGAGCTCTTTATCTGCCTGATGACAGAGCAGAGGAGCACCTAGTCTCATCTGCTATTAAAATATGCAAAATGACTATCAAACTATCTGGAAAAGGTCTCTTTTACGTAGTCAGTACAAGGTTGGACTTTCCTGTTCAAAACGTCATTCAAAATTTACATGAGAATATGATTGAAACTGTGATTATCACTCATCATTCTAGGTTGAAGCATTCAATACACGGAAGCGTAACTAAAAATATTTTCATATTTCTAAACGATTTGGACGAAATTCTAAGTTTTATTTTGGACTCGTCAATGACATTCGATGAAACCGTAGACTTAGCACCGCGCAAGTTGAAAAAATTGAACCATTACTGTATCCAACACGATTTGTTTGATTTTGGTTTCACAGCAGTCAACAGAACATGCGATTTCAGCTTGCGCATCAATCGGGCTGAGTTGGAAGGTGCAATCCACTTAGCTGATTCTGTTGTTGAACATACCAAAGGTCTTTTTGCAAACAGTGTTTGGAACTCCGTAAACTATATCACGTTCTTTTTGCCCACCATAAAAGAAGAAAGAAATACCTCTGTCTCCGTTAGTCTCCGTTTGGAGTTCCTCTTTAAATTTTTCTGGCGCTTTTTCAAAGGGCTCAAGACAGTTGTTTGCCTCGAGAAGATATGCTACAAGTATGACCCGTTCATAGATCTCATTTCACAAGTAGACATAATCAATGAAAATTATTTCACTTTCGTTCCGGATTTAAGAGGGAAAGTTCTCAGTATCGGGTACGTCTCAAAAGAGGACGTGTTCAAGAGTGGTATGGCCTTAAACCCTGCATCATATGCGATTATAAGCCACGCCGCCGAGGACGTTGAAAAAAAATTACAATGTGAGATCATCCTTTATGGCCGTTTTAAAGGAGCACTTAAAAATAACGAATCGATGGATTATTTTCAGAATGCTCAATCAAACGATTTTGATATGCTCGTCTTTGATGGCAGCATATCTCCGTACGAAGACTTCTCCATGTTCGATTTCTCCGCCGCCATTCATTCCTTCTCTTACTGTTTCGCCACCCCACGTAGTAGTTTCGTGCCACAGTCGTTTTTACTATTCATCTGCTTTTCACCGCAAACCTGGGTAGTTATCATCCTGACAATCTTGTCACTATACGTATCTTTCTATGCTTTTCATCGCTCGCAATTGATGCTATTTGACGGACTCTACTCAGAAATAGAGCAACGTGCTTTCGCTAATACTCCTGTGTCGTTTTATCTTTATTCGTTCTTGGTGGTTGGGAGTCCATCGAGGCTACTATTGGGCCGAGTAACCACCGGGAAGATGCTGTTTTTAATCGTCTCTCTTTTTGTTTTGGTCATCATCACGGTATATCAAAGTGAAATGACGAACTTGCTCTCAAAAGAAGTTCGGTACCCAGAGATAGATACATTAGAGGATCTAAAGGATTCAGACCTCACGATACAAACACCAGACCTTGAAGCATCTTTGGAACTCCTCCATGACTATCCCTTCTACGATGCCATCAAGACGAAATTAAGCGAAGGATCGTACTATTATCGAGAAGTCTTGTATGATTACGTTCAAGAACAAATGGAAAATGTTACGGACATCTACGAGCTCATTGCTCAAAATACTTCACATGCCAATTTGTATCCATTAATAAGGAGATTTAATGATTTGAGATATAATTTTCAATCGGTCGTAACATTAAACGCCGTTGAGCTAGGGATTTCCGATTTGTACTACAAGATTGAGGGTAATATCAAACTGGGAGATCCATTGCTGCCAAATAACTTCGCAGAATTTCACGTGGTTAAAGAATGCATGCTTACTTACCCTTTGGCCCTCCAAGTTCAAAAGAATTCTTACCTTTCGGATTTTCTCATTGAGGAGATAAGATCATACGTTGAAAAAGGCCTAGTTCTGAAATTCTTGGAGAATACTTGCTATTACCCGGAGATAAAGTGTGCATATTCCATAAAACATGTCACTGAGGACGATGCCTCTCCAGTATTTGCGTTCACTATTGAAAATGTGCAACCAGCATTTGTCTGTCTCATCACAGGTTGGATTTTAAGCGGCGTCGTGTTTGCCGTAGAACTCATGGTTGATATTTTGAACGAAATCGGCAATCCAAGGTTTGCTAGGTGGGCTGAAAAACTTGTTCGTCCGTCAAGTCTGTGGGTTTGAAAATGTTTATGTCGCGGCGAAGATGATGAGAGGTCGAATTGATTTAAATATTACATCTCTGCTTAGTGTCAGTTTTGGATGAAGGGAATGTGACCCTATTCACAAACATTGCCTTGGGAAAAAATTGCGCGTCCATAGCTTTTATCAACTCTTCGCATGTGATAAAAGCCTCTTATTTTAAAAATAACTTTAAAAATCCTTTCCTTTTCTGTTCTTTTCTTCCGTCCCGCGTTTTTTTTTTCTTACGCCCTTGCTCTTTTGTTTAATCTTTCTTTTTTTTTATTGAGTCATATTTCGTTATGATCTAAGACAAGAAATGAGTTCACTGCGAAGATCAAGATTCATTCGGACCTGACCCTTTTTCATTTCCTTTACTTTTTAGGTTCTTTGAGGTTTTCTTTTGGATAATATGTCGTACTATAACCATTACAATTGCAGTAGTTCAAAAAAATTACAGAATGACTGTAATTTTTGTTAATATATTTACTTTCTATTTTTTATTTTTCACAAATGCAAAATTTAAGTAAAAAGTAACTGAACTTATGCACCTTATGATCCACGTAATTTAAGTTCATTGTTCGATTGAACTGTTATTTGTAGTGTATTAACGTACTCTCTCATGTAAATATTTAATTAATAGCAGTAAACAAAATAAAAAGTATATACCTACTTCATGATGTAGATAAGCATGGAATAAAATCAATGTATAAGATGAGTATCTTCTTCTTATCTCAACATGAAATCAGTGGCGTGGCGTGAATAATCGATTATCGACTTCTCGCCATTTGAAGCTATGGTAAAGAATCGATTACTAAGGCGTTCGCTGTGGACACCCTGGTAATCGATCTTTTTTCATAGGTTTAAATGACCCACAATCGATATATCGCAATTCACGCCACGCCACTGCATGAAACCACTCTGCAATCGAGCAATCATTTAAAATTAGTAGCGACAAGTAATGCCAAAAAGTTTCAAACAATACATTAGGCCTCCACTACGTCTCGTTTAAAAGGTGACAATGAGTTTTCTGCACATCCTTTCTTTTTTTATTTAGAACAGATTAATAGACAAACAAATGGTAGTAGCATTATTGTTATTATTCAAGTTAGGGTTTAGAATTATAGTAATCATAAGGTTTATATATTTAAAATTCATGTACTTAGTAGCAGGGTGTATTAGTTAATAAATATTTGTATCGCTGTTTAAGAAAACCTTACTGTCTTTAAGTTCGTACTTTCATTTGGATCCCGTATCGTAAACAATAGCTGCTACGAGACAATAGTTATTAAAATAAATTGTATAAGTAGGAAGTGGAGCGTTGAAATTTCATGGAAAATGGAGTGTTTTTTTTTCCCGCAAAATTGTATTTAGCATCTTCTCTCAGTCTCTTTCGCAGTAAAATGGTATCAAATAAGTGCAGCACAGTGGCGAAGCTAAAATGATCGATTTTCGATACTTCCCTATTTGAAGCTATGCCAAAGAATCGATTATCAAGGTGTTCGTTGCGAACACCTCTATGTATCGATCCTTTCCTATCGCTTTAAATGACAGATCAATCGATGTATCGCAAAGCACGCTACGCCACTGGTGCAGCAGAGTCAGAGTCACACAACCTGGAAAATAACGAGAGGATGTTTAAATGGACCAGGATTGGTGCCCAGCTAAAATTCAGGATTTCGCAAAATCCGGTATAATGCGAACCTCTAATCGATCCAAGCTTAGCGGATTAGGTAATTGAATTTGTTCGTACTGCCGGCAGCGTCTATACCGGGTCCAAAAACTCCCTATTTGCGATGTCAATGCATCCCGTAAAATCCGATGGGTGTGCCAGATTTCTGTGGAAAATCGTGTGGAATTTACACAGCTAAGTTGGCAATATTATCGTGGACTCAAAAAGCCACTTTCACGTCGATTAGAAACTGAATGTATAGTTTTGAAAGAGTTTAACTATAAGGGAGAAAAATAAGCGAGTCATAGAAAAAGAATTATGGCAAACTCAGAGTTTTCAGTGATCGAAGAGTATTTTACGTGAATGTTGGACGAGTTTTGAAACCGAGTCAGGTCCTCTTCAATTTAGACAAGTGTCAATTTTTTGGAAACTTGATCGATTTTCTACGGAGTTATGCATTATATTCTATTAATTATGTTATATTTAATCCAACATGTTTAGCACTGTTGTAAATAACGTAATAATAATCTGTTCGAATATTGAATATTCAAGTGAAACTCCATCTCATTCACAGTCAATTATATTCATTCTAAAGTCAAATAAGGGGTACGTCCCCTAATCATTTCGCGGTCTAACCCCCCGAAGCGCCCTACGCTTCAATCATCATGCGTTACGCGTTATTCTTTGCACTTAATATTGAAGCTTATGATTAAAGTCATTTAGAGTCATTCCCAGTTGAACAAATTGAAATACAGTCGATTGTGATTCAAATAAGAACGACCAAATTTGGCTCAATATCATCGTCGGTATGGTGACGGAGCATGATCATTTTTAACAGCGTAAACATGCACGGATAAAAAAATGTATTCTTCTCATATTTTTTATGTTGTTTGGTAGATACAAAAATGATGCGGAACATGCAGTGCAGGAAGCATTCGAATGCAAACCCTTACGAAACATCTTTTATTATTAATTTTATTTTTTTGTAATGATGGAAAAACATACATACATACGAGTCGCTGTTATAGCGCTCTTTGGCGCTTTGCGACACCTAATCGCCACAAAGCTCGGTCTTCCCACAGGTTATCAGGGAGTTGACACTCCCTCATCTCACTTAACACCCCCTGTCGCCAACCTCTCACTGGGCGTCCCCTACGCCTCCTCCCAGGAGGAACCCAATCAAGCATCTTTTTTGGCAGCCTCTCTTCCGTCATCCTATTGACATGACCATACCAAACAAGTTGTTTGGTCATGACGTCGAACACGATGATGGAAAAACGAAAATTAAAAAATACTGGCTTGACATGTTGAGACGATCGCGCAACGAGACAACCGCGACCAAAAGTGCCTGCAAACAATGTGAATGCAACAATTTTTAATCGACAAATGCGTGTGTTGCATATTCCAAAAAATGAAGGCTCTCGAACTTAGTTTACTCTCCAACAGCGACGACGAGGACGTGCCACGTCAAAGTATTAAGATTCCTGGACTCGTTAAAAGCTCGTGGAAAGGTCGCCAATTAGAATACACCTAATCACGCACACAATCACACTCTCAAGTGAATTTTTGGAGCACGAATGTGGGCAACTGGCTACGATTGCATTGGACGGGGTGAAAAATAGAGTCCCTTCATACTGAGAGTCAAGACAACACCCCCGCACGGAGTCACAAACGGGAATAAAGATTACAGAAATTGAACGTTTTTCGTAATCTTTGATCGGCCCAGTCTCAAATTCCTTTCTCCGCTCCTTTTCTCATTCCGTTTGTTCCTTGCCGAACCCGTAATTCCCTGGTCCATTCTAGATTATAATCTTTGCAATCGGTGAAAATGTAATCTTCATTCCCGTTTGTGACACTGTGAAGGCCTGAAATACGGGAACCAATCAGAAATGGATTCACATTGTCTTGACTCTCAGTATAAAGGGACTCTAGTGAAAAATAGCCACGAGCAGACGAGCTTTTTTGATCAACATAGAGCTTCCCCGAACTTTCCTGTCCGGTAAGCCTTGTTAGGGAAGAACACCGAATGAACATTTGAACTTTGCCGAATTTCTCTTGACAAAAAGTAAAAGGTTCCTCTGGCTTATTCCCTCGTCGAAATCAAAAGATAGCTTCTTCTGAATTGGAGTTAACACTTTTGAAAAGTTTAACGAGGAAAATGTTTTCACAATTTTACAAATTTTAATATTTGATCGGGGGGAATTTGGAAGCGGTTAAATGCGGCGTTTTTTCTCATCAAGGCATGGTGTGACCTCCCTCACTGACTCCGCATCGGGCGAGGGCCTTCTGAGAATCCCGTCATGCCGGAAATTTCGCGGGCTGTGACAAATGTGTCACATTTTTACATGTTTTGGTCCCGTTTTTCTACTTAGAGATTCGTTTGTCATTCGAACTCCACCGTAGCGCCCTTTCCGTGTGCTTCATCCTGTGTTGCCGGGTGACTCCAATCGAATTGAAAGTTTCTTGCGCTCAAATGTTTTCTATTCGCTTTTGATTTGATTTCGATGCGAATTGGAGATCCAGCTTTGTTTTTTGAAAGTTTCATGCGTCAATAACGAAACTAAAGAGGATATTCGCCCCTCCCTGTTTTGTGTTTATCAAATTTGAGAGAATTCCGTAATGGAGTTCAAATTTAAAAATATCATATTCTCGAAGAATTTTTTGGAACGCTGTATAATTTTGTTTGCGGTGGTATTGCGTTATTAACGAATGTTCCATCAGGAGGTTGTCGTCGTCGTTTAAATTTATATTTTTTATATATGATGCCATGAAGCCGTTGTCTTGGGACGTTTGTGACGTACGTGCCTCATAGAAGCGTTATACTCACAGCAACGAAGCAACCACAATTCCCATTTTTAGAGCATCGATTCATTCATTCACTAAAACGATGTTAAAAACGATCATGTTGGTACCACGGTGAGATCATTTTGACGATTACGTAGCATGGTTTCAACGGGATAATGTCAACAAACAGTTTTTTTAATTTTTTGTTGACACCTTGATCATCCAAAAATACAAAAAAATTCTGACTCCTATGAAAGATGATCACAGTGTCAACGGTCACGGCGTTACCAAAATTTAAAATTTCCCTCTGTAACATCTTTCAAAGAGTCTTGTTTTTCTTGTGTTATTTACTCAAACCTAACCTACCCTAACCCACTTTCACCGAACCTAACATTCCCCGACCTTACCCTACCTAACCTTACCTACCTAATCCGTCCCTACATTTGTCGTAACCTAAGCTAACCTAATCTAACTACACGTGACCCAAACCTCTCCTGTAGACTTAATTTATTAATTTGACTTGTAGTTTTTACCAAGGTCCAGAAAAATTACCGAGAAAGTTCAATAGTTTTACCGAGATTTCTCGGTAAAATTACCAATTCCACAAATGGTAATTTTACCAAGATAAAACTGGAATCAAATAGAACCCTGAATTCTTGGTATTTTTACCCTCTTCTTAGTAAATACACCAAGATTTTTTTTTCAGTGAAAAAAATCGTATGAACATTTGAACTTTGCCGAATATCTCTTGACAAAAAGTAAATTCCCCAGGTACTTCTGGCGTATTCTCTCGTCGAAATCCAAAGATAGTTTCTTCTGAATTGAAGTTAACACATCTGAAAAGTCTAACCAGGAAAATGTTTTCACAATTTGCGAAATTAAATATTTGATCTGGAGGAATTTGGAAGCAGTTAAATGCGGCGTTTTTTCTCATCGAGGCATGGTATGACCTCCTTCGCTGACTCCGCATCGGGCGAGGGCCTTCTGAGAATCCCGTCATGCCGGAAATTTTGCGGGCTGTGACAAATGTGTCACATTTTTACATGTTGCGGTCCCATTTTTTTTTACTTAGAGGTTCGTTTATTTATCATTCGAACTCCACCGTAGCGCCCTTTCCGTGTGTTTCATCCTGGGTTGCCGGGTGACTCGAATCGAATTGAAAGTTTCTTGCGTTCAAATGTTTGCTATACGCTTTTGATTTGATTTCGATGCGAATTGGAGAGCCAGCTTTGTTTTTTGAAATTTTCATGCGTCAATAACGAAACTAAAGAGGATATTCGCTCCCCCCGTTTTAGACATTAATTTTTTAATGTTACTTGTCAGGAAGATATTTTTTTATTCGTTGACACCGTGATTGTTGACGCCATTAGGGCCTATTTTTACGTTTTACTGCCGGAGCACAACGTCAACAATCGTTGACTCCATGATCAGATTTTGGGTTTGTTGACACCATGATCGTTGACACCAGAGTCCCTTTATACTGAGAGTCAAGACAACACCCCTCATGGAGTCACAAACGGGAATAAAGATTACAGAAATTGAACGTTTCTCGTAATCTTTGATCGGCTCATTCTTAAATTCCTTTCTCCGTTCCTTCTTTCATTCCGTTTGTTCCTTGTCGAACCCGAAATTCCTCGGTCCATTCCAGATTATAATCTTTGCAATTGGTGAAAATGTAATATTTATTCCTGTTTGTGACACTGTGAAGGCCTAAAATCCGGTTAACCAATCAGAAATGGATTCGCATTGTCTTGACTCTCAGTATAAAGGGACTCTAGTTGACACCATGCAGCGTTACCGCAACGGCCCATAAAGTTGTTGATTATAAAAGTAACTTGGCAGTGTTGCCTGTCATGGCATCTCATTTATTTCATCGGCCGTGACACTCACTTCTTCTGCTTGAGCTCGTCCTAAAAAGGGGCGATCTTCGGAACGGTCCCTCAAACGGAAAGAAACCGATGGATGGTGTTCCGTTTCCGGGCCGGAGAGGGGTCTCCTGCTCTCATGGTGTGAATAACCCTTTTAAATCTACCGTGAGGAATTTCGTTCCAAGCGTCTAAGCCTAGTCCTTGCGGAGAGAAGAAGTCTGAAAAAAAAATCGAGTTTACGATGGATTACGGTTTTTGATGATAGATTTTCTACGTGATGATCATATCGTAACCTGAAGTTAGTTGCTTGTTCTGAAAGGTGTCAAATTTGGGGGGGGGGGGGGCACATTTATTTTGACCGAGTAGGTAAACGCCTTTTGGAGTCATGCTCGAGAGTGTTACTAAAAAAACGTCAAAGCATTGGCTATTCGCATCGATGAGTTTAGTTTGGCTTACAAATTTTGTTTTAAAAAAAATGCAACTGCGGGTAATAAGGCTTAAAAAGAATACCCGTAAGGCTAAAAAAATACAACTGCGGGTAACAAGGCTAAAAAAGAATACCCTTAGTTGTATTTTAATTTTAAAAATGTAAGTCTTGTCACAGGCTACTCATCTTTCAACATATCTCATGTTTTGTTTACACTACACGCGGACAAGAGATTGCCAGGAATACGGAAGAAGTCAGTAAAGTTGAGGAACTGTTATTTTAGAAGTTTAATATAGAATTCGTTTTAATGACTGAGTATTGGTATTCGTGACGGAGCAATTCGGTAATTTCCATGGGCATTTCCGAGTCGTCCTTTCTTCCCCCTCTGGGACATTCCTGAAAACGCTCGGAAAATTGAACGCTTAGCTTCAATAAATTATTAAGTCACTAATAGATTCAATAATGACTTCTTTTCCATTTTATCGAAAGAGTCAGGATTGTTAATTCTCTCCGTTCCCCTTTATATCACTCCTTAAATCCCCCGGAATCCGAACGTATTTTAAATGAGGTCTTTGCAAGTAGATGAGGCGTTTAAGGGACATCCCCGGCGTAGGGTGGGGACTTTTCTCCGTCCAAATTCCCTCGTCTCCCGAGTAAACCCCGAAGGCAGCACGAACTAACTGGTGCCGCACCTTTTTTGTTTTCTCCGGAACCCTGCTCCCAACCCCCCAGTCTTGTCCCCCACGTGAAGGTGTGCCCCGCGCTCCGTGAATAATGGCCGCCATAAAACCGTGAAAACTAAAAATAAGGGCACCGGGAAAAAAGGCCGCCAGCTTTTTATTCACGCCGCTTTTTATTATTAATGATTTGTTTTATCCCCCCGCGCGCAGAGCTGCTCACATCTACACGCCGACACTGCGGCGCTCAGTGAGAGGGAAAGTTATTTTTTACTCGATTAAGACCGTTAAGTTTGTGTGAAAATTTCGTGCGGTCGAAACTCGTATCCTCGTCGAGCCGAACGAGGGAAATTAAGTAGAAAAAAATGGATAAATAAAAAAAATGAACAATGGAACGAAACAAAGCGACAATTTTAACCAGGCCGATCCATTTTTAGGCCGTTTCATTTGATTCAGTTTTGTCAAAATAAACTCATCTAGGTAGGAGAAAGCTTTTGCGAAGTAAAATAAAAAGAACGAGACAGCAAAAAAGAGGCGACACAAAGCAAACTGCTATCTGAGCCTTTGGATAAAAAATACTTTTTATAAAAAGAAGAAAAAAAAAGTTACAAACACGATCCAAGTGAAGTTCAGCATTTCTTCTTTAGTGTATCATAAGATATCAAGGGATTCCTCCGAATCCTGCCCACAAGCGGCGTTTCGCGTCTTCGCACTTTCGCAGTAAAAAAAGAAGTGGGTGTCATAAATCAACAACTTTTAAACATAGAAGGTTTGATTCATAGATAGCCGAAATGTCATTGAGAAATGACCTGGAACATCTATATACATAACTTGGATTTGGATCTGTAATGTCAATTTTAGGAGCCAAAAACTCGCAGATTGTAAGAGACCCTTACGCCTTTTTTTTTGGACGTTTCGAGCTATTAACATCTCATTTCAGCAGCAAAAAACACACAAAAATAAATAAAAGTTGAGTGGCGACCTGACCCAAGCCGTCATCCGTAACTACTGCCATAAATTTAACTAAAATAAATATAATGCACGGTATAAAGGTGACTCTTATTTTATAAGAATTAAACTGTTTTGCATTTCGCGTACTTACAAATTCAGGAACATATTATTCAGATTATTTGATTCAGATTATTTAAGGGTCCTAAAATCACAGTCTTTTTTCCACTGTGCGTGGCGTGGCGTGGTCCGTGAACAAGGGCAGAAGCTGGAAGAAAGCTGCAACTTTTGTCCATGCACCGACTCTTTTCCTATTTCTCCATCCCTTCTTTGTCCCTATTTTTTCTCCAGCCCGCTCTTCAGTGGATCCTCCCTACCTCCTCCCAAAAAAATAAGGATTGTGAAACTTCAGAATTTTCAGTAAGCTAAAACTCGTCAGGCATGCAACAACATACTTTTTTTTTTCTTTGTATCTATAAATCTGAATCTTTTGTCTTCATTTACGAAAAAAGACCCCAATTTGGATACTTTAGTTCAAAAAGAGGCTGTTTTCATTTCAAATCACATGTTTGAACATTTTAAAACTTACACCTCAACGGAAATGTTCGATGGACTCATAAACTGTTAAGTAAGATGCACGAAAAGTATTCACGATTGACCTTTGTTTATGTAGAATCGTCCAGTATTATAAACCGATGGAGACGTACATCACATTTTAGCGGTCCATGACATGACACAGAGGAGGTATAAAGAAAGGATGAGGCTATTCGTCGGTACGGTACCGACGGATAAATGGCTATTCGTCGGTACCGTACCGATGAATAAATGGATATTCGTCGGTACCGTACCGATGAATAAATGGCTATTCGTCAGTACCGCATCGGCGACATTAATTAATAAAAATGTGTTGTCAAGCCTTGGTCCGAATGGACAAGCAAACGCCATCTATGGTGCTCTGTTGTAATTACACGGAGATACTAAGTGCCGATAAACCGTGTAGCCCTGAGGCACCTTATCAGAAAACGTATCTTGACCGCTTCGAAAATGAGCAGCGTGTTATCACAGTACTACGGGGAACTTGGTGTTTATCCTAACCTGCTTTCGGTTGAGAAGGTGAATTCGTTTCCGCGAGTTGGTGGACCTGAAGTTTTGAAAGTTACAAAAACAAACAGTTCAAGAAATTCATAACAGTGACATTCATCAATAAAATCAGTGCAATTGAAGTGGCTGTTACATTTTTCATGTTATCAAGTACTTAAAGAATTTAATTGCCACTGCTGTTGTAACAGTTGAATCGAAAAATGAAATCATGAATACATTTAAGAGCTTAATGTTCTCGCAAAATCAAAATCAAAAGCAGAATATTCAAGGAAGAAAAGAGATTTTCTGAAAACTTCTAAAGATGTTCAAGTGAGAGTAAACAAGAAGTATGTGTTGCTAACTGATCAATTTCTCGACAATTGGGACCCCTGTCAGGAAATGTGGGTCGCATATCACCGCAGCTGTCTTCCCACGCTAGGAGACAACACGAATAACAGGGTAGAACGGTCTTTTTGGGCTCTAAAATCTAGTATTTAAAACCGGTTTTCATCCCTTCCTGTGATAGAACAATGTGTCATTCATTTAGTGACCTTTTGCGAACAACGCGTGACTGGATCAACTGTACAGAGAAATCTCTTAAAATTCATGATGCCAACTCTCGCATAAGAGCTGTAAACGAAGAAGCGTCACTTACGTTGAACGAACGTGGTTGCATTTTATTGTATGATGCCTTGAAAGCTCTGGAGAATCGAAGACACAACATGAGCGTTGAAAAAAATGGCATTCGCGAAAAATATGCAACAAATGACGTAATGGTTTTTTTTCCATCTTTCACCCAATTTTTAGCTCTTAACTTCCACCAAAATATTATTAAGAAATCATATCTTTAATATAATTTACGTACTAAAATCAAAGTACGGTACCGACGAATAGCTATTTATTCATCGGTACGGTACCGACGAATAGCTATTTATTCATCGGTACGGTACCGACGAATAGCTATTTATTCATCGGTACGGTACCGACGAATAGCTATTTATTCATCGGTACGGTACCGACGAATAGCCATTTATCCGTCGATACTGTACCGACGAATAGCCACTTCGATAAAGAAAGGGAAAAATTTAAAGAAGTGGAAGCACGGACCAAATTAAACCTAATCCCTTATGCCTATGATTTATGGACAGATTCACCTCTTCGGATCGTTCACTCCCATGTAAGACTTCCTTATAATTTGATGCCCCCCAGTGCTGCCATTTTACTTTATCAAAATGTTCCGAAACAATTCAGATTTCCGGAAACATATTCCGATTTGCCAAAGTTTCGAGAAAAATCCGATTTTATCGAAAATTCCGGGGGAAAATTCCGAAATACAAATTCAAAAGATCATCAAATTTAATCAAAAAGTCCCTAAATTTGACCAAATAAATGGTCAAACTGGCAAAAACCGCAAATATCGAGGAAATTTCGAAAATAGCTGAAAATTCCGGGGATTCAGAAGATTCCAGGAAAATCTCCGATTATTTGAGAAGTTCCAAATTTCGGAATTAATTCCGGGAAATGGCAGCACTGATGTCCTCGATTTATCTGCCGACCGTGCGACTATGATTTTCCCGAAGTGATAGAATGTTGCCAACTAATTATTTGAGACAGCAGACTCAGTTGCGTTCGATCGGGCGGTATTAATGAACGGATCCTCCATGCCTTTGTTTTCCATTAAGTTCTCAAAAATCAATCGAAAGTCTCTTTAGAATGAAAATCTCTTGAAAATTGAAAAATTGCACGGTTGATTATCTAAGAAGTGCTTCATTCGTTTAATGTTAGTCAAGACAACGGTATGATACGATGTAGATATGCGGTATTTTCAACGAAGAGAGCGGTGAAATTACCCGACCTTGTATCTCGTTTGCGGTGTTTAAAAATCTCTACTCCCATTTTATTTTCTTGGCGGAGAACAAATCGGTAGCATTCTTTGAAGTTGTCACAGAGCTTTCCTCGCACACCCCGGTAAAAATTGGCGATAAGAGCTGCGTTTTGAAATACCATAGGAATTCTTATAGCCGGCTAAAGCAGGCTACAGAAAATCATATAGCTGGCTGTAGAATGCGGAGAAAATCATACGGCCGGGCTATACGAAGCGATAAAAAATTATGCAGCCGGGCTATAGTTCCTATCGCTGGGCTTTACACTTTATCGCCTGGCTATTGCTTTTTCGCAGCATATAAAAGGCTATAAGAAATTGTGTAAAAATTCGTATGCTGTGGAAATCATTAAGTTTGATACGGAGCCACCTTAATATTTACAAAACACACATTATATTTTCCTTTAGTACAAATTTTTTTTCATCAATTAAAATGAGAATAATCCATACAGGATGTGCAAACATTTCAAAATCATGAGTTGAATAACGCTGACTCCGCCAGATTAAATATTAGAGCCTAACACAAAGCGGAGCGGCGACGCACTGGCGCCTACAAACCTGAGAGGGATACTTCACGCATTGCGCAACGCGTGTAGTATCCCTGTTAGGTTTGTAGGCGCCAATGCGTGTTTCGCGCTGGCTGCCCGCCTGCCACGGCGCTTGAAGCAACTATTTCACACCAGAGGTATTGCACAGTATCATACGAAACTGAAGGCGCTCTAATATATTAGTAAAGGCATAGGCATCCATCCAAAGTACGGAGCTTTCCTCGCAAAATAAATCAAGGTACTACGGCCCAAAAAGAGAGCAGTATTCCAAAAACTCACTAAGTCCTAGCATCCGTAATTAGTAACGTTTAGCATACACTTTATCGCCTGGCTTTTGCTTAATCACCATCGGCTATAAAAGGCTATAAGAAATTGTGTAGCCGGCTATAGAAGCTATTGGAAATCTTACATCCGGCTGTAGGTCTATGATATTTTGGAACACAGATTCTACTGCAAATTTTTAACAGGGCAGAGAAAAAATCACGGAATTTTTCAGAACTTGAGGTCGAATTGTTTTTCATGTAAAATAAGACGGGAAGTCTGCAACGTCGCAAACGTGGTCTTGTAGTTTCAATGTCGATAATTATTTATCAGGAGTGCATAATGCACACATTATACTAACTTTGAAAGCATTGATTAGAGTTTCAATCGTTTCGCAATCAACTGGATCATTATCCAACAATCCAATTTAGCAAATCCATCTTCTTCAATTATGTTTCTCAAAACTCGTCAGGTTTGCTCCGTCAAGAAAGATCAAAGGCAAGCGAACACAGAGAACCAACAGGTACCAAACAGTGACGTCACCGTCGTATGCGCGAAGAAAAGTCCGCGGAAAAAACAAGTTGAATTCCGCAACGCATCCTCTTTGGCGAGCAAAGAGCTTGGATGCTGAAAAAGGGTGAATCTTTGAGCCGGATTCAAAGAGCGCACAAAGGAAAGAATGAATTGGGAATATCACTCCAGTTTGGCTGGTGAATAGACGCAACGTATTCTTGACAAGTTAATGCAATGAGGATGCAGCCAAGAAATTCCGACTTGCCGACGAATGCGGAACGGTGCTGCCAATTCATTTTTTGATCGAGAGGGGGTAACTACAGCGCCGAAGAGGCGTAAAACAGTTTTAGGCATTTCATTTACCACTCGCTCATTATCCAGGCACTTAAAGGGGCACAGGTGAGATTACTAATTTCAACGCCACGCAAATCCTCAAACGCCTTCATCTCATAGAGTATGCAACAGGGGCTACGCAGAAGTTAAAATAGTTGTATCCTGTGTTCGAAACTCACAGGCGCCAACGAGCACCATTTCTCCACCTTGTCACATATAGTTCGGGCCACTTCTTAGTGTTTTTTCCATTTACTCCTACAGTTTTCCCCCAAATTTCCCCTGTTGGAGCGACAGTACGTCTACAAGTTTTGAGGGTAACCATCGTCCCATCAAATTTTGGCCGTTTTTTTCACCAAAACTCACTAAATATGGATATCTATCCTAATTCCTAGCGCTAATCTCACTCATTACCTCGAAAAAGTCGAAATATTAGGTTGAAGGTTTTTTACGTGGATGAAGGGGGGGGGGGGGCAAGTTTTCTATTATGAAAAATCCAAAGCCTCCTAAAATTCTTCTTAAACCTGATATTTCGAGTACCATTGGCAGATTCAGCGTTCACTGGAAAAAAAAACACATTGGATCTAGAGTCCAACCAGACTCTTAAAAACTTTGACAAGAAAAAATACTCTCGATTCAATCAGACTTAAGCTAAAATTAAGAACCAAGCCTCTTAATTTGAGCGGATTTCCTTTTGATTTAAGCTTAAATCTGATGGAATCAAGAGCCCTTTTTCTCGTCAATGTTTTCAAGAGTCTGGACTCTTGATCCAATGTGTTTTTTTTCCAGTGTTTGATATGATGGGGGTTGCCATTTTTACGAGTCTCGCACAAAGCATGAGTGCACGATGCGGCAACACCGGTTGCGAATGTAATAAAGGCGCGGCTCTTGATTCTTGAGCAAAGAAAGCACAAATTCCACCAACCTCCTGCGTTCCACCTGTAAGTGTATACGCTTCTGGATTCTTTTGTGCATCCCGTTTTATTAGTTTGATTACGGCTGATGTGGTTCAATGTTGCCAGCGTCGGACTATATTGCAGGAGGAGCGCGGAGGCGCTCATCGCGAAAATGCCAAATTACTCGACAAAATGGCTCCCTCCCTGAGCTCCCCTCCTTTTAACTCTCCCTAATAAGTGGGAGAGATGATCTCCGTCTTGCAGAGAAGGATACTACCGCTTGAATTAGAATGTCACAAATTTCCATTTACGTTGGGTCGGAATTCGACGTCACAAAGAATTAAAATAACTGACTGCACTCTCGGTATGCAACGGAAGCAATACCAACGCGCGCAGACTGAATTTTCTGTTGACAAATTTTGCTAGGTACGTGTGTTTTCGGGAGCAGTCACACTGAGACAAATTTTGACGCGTTACAGACAACAGGAGCTGATCTGTTAAAATCTGACTGACTTTTAATGAACTTAACGCGAAAAAACGAAGCAGCACGGTGGATTTTGAGCAGTGTTCGTAACTCACCTTTGAGTTTTAGGAGCCAAATGGCGCATCAAGCCCGATTTTAAGGCGCCATTGGGGGGAAAATTGACTTTTTGCCTATATATTACGGCGCATTTAGTGAAAAGTTAGATGCAAGATGTTTTCGTTACAGAACTAGTAAGTAGCTGTAACTTAGGAAAGACAAAAGCACAAAGGATGAAATCGTGAAGAGTAGAAGAAGCTTTCGCTTGTAGTGCTGAAAATATCGAATAATCGCCTGATACGAAAATTCAGATTTTTAGGGGCCAATTTTTAGGGGCCACGTTGGCGCAGAGTCTTCATTTTTTAGGCGCCATGGCCGATTTTTTAGGCGCATTTGGCGCGTTGGCGCCTGTGAGTTTCGAACACTGATTTTAAGAGAGATGATATGTTCTTCATCATGATCTAACTTCTATTCAGATCTGAGCATTTTCATGTTTTTTCAAAATTTTCAACTTTGATGTCAATTGAATGCGGTTCTGAAAAAAATGCCTTGCACCTTTCACCTCCGTGTCACAAGAGGAGGAGTTTGTTGGATCGTGCTCACTTCATTCGACGGTGGTAGGAAACGCGTTTTTAATCGCACCCCCTTCTTTTGCAACTCTGCTGCCCCCCCCCCCCATCCCTTCCCAATGCTTCACCGCTCCTCCTCACCCACTCTGGCGTAAGTCGAGTTAGACCATTATCTCTTGGTGATTAAAACGTGCCCCGAGTCCTTTTAGCTCACTTTCGGAGCAGTGGCGTGGCGTGAATTGCGATGTATCGATTGTTATGCCATTTAAACCTATGTAAAAGGATCGATAAACAGGGTGTTTGCAGCGAACACCTTAATAATCGATTCTTTACCATAGGTTTAAATGGCATAACAATCGATATATCGCAATTCACGCCACGCCACTGTTTTCGGAGTCAGTTGTGGAAGCTCCATGTCCTTCTTCGTCCCTTCAACATACCAGGTGGTTAAGGGAGCTGAGTTTGTCTCTGCTTAAAGTGTTGCCATACTTTTAAAGTGTGTTGGACTATTTTAAACAGCCAACGCAATATGCAGATATTCTAAATCACGGAGAATCATGACCATAAAGGCCTCATAACCGACAGTCTTAATAAATATTCATGCTGATCGTCAGGTGTGGGAGGTGTTATAGGTAATGTGATCGTTAGGTGTTGAAGGGGTTGAAGGTTAATCCTTAAAGACTGCCACGATCTTGGCTGTGATTGATTTTGAATTCTCGATTCAAACTTGGTGCAGCGTATTGAGTTTTGGTTACCCTGGTCCGAATATTAACGCAATTTTTTCGCTTTTAGGCTGGTGCTAATTTCCCTTGCCTAAAGGTGCCTTTTGGAAAAATGTTTGAAAAATTAACATGACGTATGGTGCTGATGTTCTATCTTCACTGTTGGCTTATTTTCAACATACTATTATATAAAAAAATGTCTGTAACCATAAGTCTTCGACTCAGATTACCTTGTTTGAAATATTTTTGAAAATAATACCCACCTTTGACAGCCTCTCGTGATCTAGTGATCATTAGAACTAATTGCTATACCTTCTTTTTACTCTTTTTGAGGCCTCTTGAAGGCACCTACATCCATAGTCAAAGCAGGATTGCATATTCACTGGTTTGAAGGCGATTGTTCCGCGTTCAGGATGGTTTTCAATCTCATCGTTTTCCCTTTCCCTTTCACTTGCTGTAAAAGCGGCTTGTATGTATGTACCTATGGCGGTTATCCCCCCTTCAAATCCCCCGTTAAATTTAGTCTAATTCTTCACCTTTGAAGAGATAAACACGACAACCCTGCTAATAATGAAGAGCAAAGATGAAGATGATAAGGGTAGAGCTTTAAATCGTCTTACGGACATTTATTCGCGGGGCTGAAGCATCGTTAGGATCATTATGCCCCGATTAACGACTAGCAACCGGGGGCCCGGACGCTCTTTTTGCACTTCCTTAGCGGCGCTCAAAGCTGCTTTCTCACCGCTAAGCGCCGCTTTTAATTAAATGTGGCGCTAGGTTACGGTTTCATTAAATTGGCGCAACCACCTCCGTAAGTCACCGCCAATTATACGCCAAGACGCAATTGGTGCAGTTAGAGTGCCGTAATGAGGTATTTACAGTTGACCCTCGTTTCCAGCACTCGAGGGAGAACCAAAGTAGCGAACAGATGTTTGAATAGGCCCCTGGTTATTATACTACAGATTTTTTTCAGTGATCAAACATTAATTCTGATTATCTTATTATTTTTCCGTCGTGCCGGAATGAACCCGCGCAGCGTGTCGCCGCGAGTCGCAGAAACTCGTAAGTTAGCGAAAAATAATGAGATCCGTCTAAACACCACCATCGAGCTGTTCTCTCCTCAACTTTAGCCTAATACAGTTGGTTATTTTACAGAGAAAATATGGCTGAAAACCACGGCGATCGCATAAACGAAGTCTAATACAAAATGTATGGTTTTATCATTTTACCGGATGGATTATGATTACCTGGATATTAACTTTCGTCCGGTTTTTCTTGATTTCTAAGTTAGGCTATGCACATTACGAAATTTTCTTCCTTCCTCAGGCCACCATCAAAATTATGACTCGAAGAAGGAAGAAAATTCCGAAATGTTCATAGCCTAACTCAGAAATCCAGAAAAATCGGGCAAAAAAAAATATCCAGGTAAAGTCTAACAACCCATTTACTTACAATATTTGCAAAAAGTTTGAAAATTTTTGAAATTCCCGTTTTAAGTATAGCATATCGGCGCAGACGCGACTTGATGCCGACGATTCAGCTCAGTTTCATTATTGGAATTCAAAATGGTTGCCGTCATGTGATGAAGTTTCTTTCATTAAAAATAAACAACCCACAAAATCCTGGGCACATAATTGAATTGAGCTAACAAACTAGCAAAGTCACTGCGAATGTAGGTTTTTGCACGCCACTCAGAGATCAGTACCCTACAAAGATATCTCTGATTGATATTTCCAGAACATAAGAGAACCCGAATCTCGCTGACCTTGCTTCCTGATCCACCTCAAACCAGTGGCATGGCAAGGTTTGCGATATATCGAGTGTTATACCATTTATATATATGGAAAATGATCGATTAACAGGGTGTTCGCAGTGAACACCTCAAACAATCGATTTTACCATAGGTTTAAATGGCATAACAATCGACACATCGCAATTCACGCCACGCCACTGCCTCGGACGTCTGCATCCTCTTACGTTTCATATTTTGTAAGAGAAATGCTATCGTCGTTCATATTGATTAAAGGAGCTATGTCACGTGATGGTAAATCAAAGAAAAGGATGCAGACTTAACATTCTGGATGTAAAAACGTTTGCGACAACTCACAAAACGCTGAGTTATAACCACCATACCAATAAGTTTTACATTTTGACATTGCTAAAGTAATTGCTATGGCGCTTAACTCAGCGTTTTATGAGTTGTTGCACACTTGTTTACATCCAGATTGTAAAGTCAGCATCATTTTTTTCGGTAATAGCTATTCTGCGTTCCGAGCGGAATCATGAAACACGTTTCATTCATTTGTTTTTTAAGTTAAATCTTTACCGACAAATTTTCTAAAACGCCGTACTGATCAGTAGAATCATTTAGTTTTTCAACATAAGAAAGATTATTTTATACGTCTGTTTCTGAAAACTTACCGTGCAAATGTGGCTATTGTTCGAAGTTCTCACAACAGTATGGCAAGCCTTTGCGGATCCATTCTTTACTTGCCAGAAACACGTGCATTAAAAGCTCGCGTCCAACACGGCGATAATTTGGTTTTATTAAAATGTGCATGATAAATCGTTGCAAGACTGTAACACGCGCGCCCTTATTTCGCAACGGAACCTTATTTTGTTGATAAAAAGATCGTTCCTCTTACCTTCGAATTACTCTAAAATGCCAGCATCTAATAAAGGGATTCCATTGAGTGAATGAGAGTTTTAAACGACCACTAGCAAAGGTTCGAACAAGAAAAAGGGGAAAAAAAACATATGTTCTCTATGGAATCCTAAGATGCCCAGGTCCAGTCAAATTGCCCCAAGGATTGCAGAATTTACGTACCCCGCAGGTTGTATAGGACTGGTATATGACCTATATATGCAGATCCACATTGTCTAGAAGGACGTCGTCAAAAAAGAGACAGATATCAAACCGAAAAAAAAGAAGAAGTCGTCCATTTTTTCCAAAAGAAGAGCGGGCCTTTTTTACCTTTTTTTCTCGACTTTGAATGACACTTCATTGGCAGCATATAGCGGAGCATTTCGAGTTCACGCCCGGCGCCATCGCGCCTTCAATTTTGCAGATACCACACGGACATCCATCAAGCTCAAATAGTTGTAACCCAGCGCCGTCATCAACACGCGTCCTTTCCTTGCTCTGTCTTCATAGTGTGTCCTTTTTCTTCCGTCTTAATTAATCGTAGTGGAGTTACAAGGGCTACACCAGCCCATCGATTATCGAGTATCCTCCACCACAGCCTCGAATGGGGAAATATCGATAATCGATCTCTCACACCTCGCCCTTATATAACAGGTTCAGACCTACTCTTTCTTGAGTGCTAAGTATTTTCCAGACAGACACTTCTCTGCCGTGCTAAGGAAAAACGCTGTATGAACCTTCAGGCATTGCCGTATTTTCCTCAAGAAAAACCTAATTTCCTGGGAAAATTGTGAGCATTTTTTGTCAAATTTTCCAGAAAATATTGTTCACAGTTTAATCTAAAATACACGAAAATTCAAGGAAAAAATGCATAACTTTCCTCAAAATTACATGCTTTATTCGAGGAACTTTGGCAACTCTTGAATGTTCATACGGCTTTTTTCCTTAGCACGGCAGCTCTGTCATTGTGCAAAAATGCAAATTTTGCAAATTTCGCTGAAAAACAACAGATTCGCGGGGAAGAAAAACGTAACATTATGAGCGTCGTTTGTCCACCTTTTTTAGTGAGCCCGTTCACTGAAAAAAAAAAGTTACGGTCTATAAAGACATACCGTCTGTTCCGGGCTCAGAGGCCAAAAGTTCCAGGTGCTAGAGCTGTACCTTCGATTGATGTGGCTGCTACGCCCGGAACTTTCGGCCTCTGAGCCCGAAACGTGGACGGTATGTTTACATAGCCCGTAAGTACGGCTTCTAAGGCCGGAGTTTTTTTCAGTGTTGATCAAACAAGAACCAAACAAAGGCAACTCCATAAGCGTCACTCTCGGGGGTAATTTGTCAAGCCGGCAACGCCGCGAATCAATGGCTCATCCAATCCACTCCGTTCGATTACCACTCGAAGCCAAAAGTCGCGTCATCAATAACCGACGACGTTGCCAAACCGTCGACGATTCCCACCGCCCCCCGCGGAACTTAGCACCGCGCCGCGATGATTTGACAAAGCTCCCGCCCAAGCTCTGATTATTTATTTATTTTGATGACCCTTGGGCTGGGCGACCAGCGTTCGGAGGGTTGATCAATCGGAGGAGGGTCGCTCGGAGGGCGGTAATAAAATATACGCGATTATAACCGGAAGCCGTGAAAAATGTTGCCCACTCGACAATCCGACACAGCGGGACACCCCCCCCCCCCCCCCCCCGCCGTCCGTGTCTTCGCTGGAGGGCCAGAAGAATGACCCGAGTCCGGGGTGGAATGATCCCTTCGTAGTCCCGGATTAATTCGCTCCGTTTATTTTTCTCGTTTATTTATTCGCGGTCTCGCCGACGGTGGGGGGGGGGTTGGGGGTCGGGAAATGAAGCGAAATCCGGGGAGTTACAGGTATGAATTGATCTCGCGGCGCGCTAATCGGAGGGAATCGAGCAGCGGAAAAATATTACGCATTCCGTTCCGTTCTCCTGCTGCGCTGAGTAAAAACGTCGTATCCGAAATAACGTTATGTTAACGGTATGTTAACGTTGTCAATTGAATCAGTGAGAACGGAAACACACCAACTCGAAAAAATGAAATAATGAGGGCACACACAAAACTGCACAGTAGGTCAAGAAGTAAGTCTCAAGAAGAAAATTTTTGGTGCCGAAAGGAAAGTACCTAAGGACACTTTTAAAGGTCGAAGTTGGAACAGATTCGCTAACTTTAATGACCTTTATGAAAATTGACTGTCCTTAATGAAAATTGAGGGTAGAGTTACCGAGTTGGTGTGTTTTCGTTCTTACTGATTCAATTAACCCGCGATCAAATATTAATTTTTGAAGATAGTTGTGTCATTTCAGACGCTTTTGCATAACACTGCAAAAAAGTATCTAAAAATCGGAGGAAACACATTTTCAATCTTCCCTGCGCATTCATAAATCATCAATATCACCGTCTAATCATGTTTAGAGAATCATCGTTTTGTTTAACGTTACCCCGTAAATTTAATGCAATTCGTTCGGTTATAGTTTTAAACCATGTAGATAAATACAAGGAATTACTTGTAATGGTTACGTTGTATTTAAATAAAATTCCTTAAAAAAAAAGAAAAAATCATGTTTAAATTCATCATCCAATTTTATCAAAATAAATTTGGCAACATATGAATGCTTGTACGGCGTTCTTGTTAAACGGCAGCATTGAGGTCACTTACGAATATATTCCCGGGAAGGAAATGCAATGCATGACGCATTCTTTGGTATTTGAATTGATTGCGTTTGAAAGAATGTACAGATTTGTAGTTGAGTGAGGGTTTTTCATTTGGACTTATATTTATGCTAAAAGAATCTATTTGAAACTTGATGATCTCGTAAGGAATTATGTGCATCGAGTTTAGTTGTTACATAGTTCGTTTTGATTTCATTCATTTGCACGTAGTTCCTTTTCGAAGAATACATCCATTTATTGGTCAATATGCACCGCACTAACGGCATAGTGAATTGAGAAAATGGTATTTCTAATTTTGAGAGTCCGTTTTGGCTTTTGGTTTTTTTTCCCCGCGAAATGATGTGGGCTCTGCAGCACCATTTCACCACCCTGTTACATACAGTTTGGGCAATTTCTTAGTGTTTTTTTCTGGTAACGTAATTTTGGGACGGCTCCTAAATTAGTCTAAGGCAGCCCAAGGAAAAGAACGGATATGAATACGGCCCTAATTTTTGTTCTGACCGAGTCTGACAACGAGGCACGTTGATTAATCATAACATTGACTCGGTGAGTGAAGTCTGGATGGCACTCAATTGGATAGGCGAAAAGCCCTCAAAAGAAGGACTCGAGACGTTGAGCGGGTGAAGAAGGTGGCTTATTCACTCATTGACAATGCGCAACACTAATAAGAGGCTTACTCGTATGCAGCGACTCGCATCCTGGCGTCCCGCTCTCACCGCACGATAAACCCTCACCCCTCTGACGTAAGGGCGTATCTCGATTTTCGCATGAGCCCCAGAAAGCATGCATTTATACGTAAAACAGGGCTCACGTGAAATTCGAGATACGCCCTTACGTCAGAGGAGCGACGCCCTCACCCTCCTCAAATGAGGGCATGACTGCACTTCGAGATGAACTCTGTCCCTCATATAACTCAATGATTTCCCGGGCTCATCTCCAAGTTTAGTTACGTCCTTTTGTCAGCCTCCTCTCGGAGCTGCCTCTGCCTCACCTCTGAGTGTTTCACGTCCTGTGCCCTCGCTCATTGTGATTTCGTCTATAAGAACCCGTTTTTGCAGCCTGAGTGCTCCGATAACGAGTAAAAAAGAAATTGCCATATTGGCTAATTATCGGAATACATAGACTAAGTGATAGACATAGAAGACGATGGGTAATACTGCCGTGCTAAGAACGAACGCCGTATGAACATTCGACAGTTGCCAAATTTCCCTCAATTAAATATGTATTTTTTAAGACATTCACGCACAGTTTTCCTTGAAATCTTCAGATATTTCGAACGCGTACGAAATTGTCCGAAAATTTCGGAGAAAAATATTTACAAATTTCCCAGTAATTTCAGTACGAAATTGTCCGAAAATTTCGGAGAAAAATATTCACAAATTTCCCAGTAATTTCGGTTTTTATCGAAGGAAACTTGGCAACCTCTGAAGGCTCATACGGCGGTCTTCCTTAGCACGGATAGTGCACCGGTTGCGAGCAACTAGCGTGAGGGAAACGTCGAGTTTTGGTCTAAAACTCAGTCTGCCGATAAGGCGCCGGCCAGATAGGCAGCGGGGTCGACTTTTGCACCCGTGGAGTCAAAGCCGCACGAATAGTGCTACCGTGCTAAGGGAGAAAGCCGCATGAACATTCGAGAGTTGCCAAATTTCCCTCGATAAAGTATTTATTTTTCACGACACTCATGCACATTTTTCCTTGACATTTTCAGAGATATTTTAGATCAAATTGCGTACGAAATTGCCTGACAATTTCGGAAAAAAATATTCACAAATTTTCCGGTAATTTTCGGTTTTTATCGACAGGAAACTTGGCAACGTCTGAAGGCTCATACGGCGTTTTTCCTAGGCACGCATAGTGTACCGGTTGCCAGCAACTAGCGTGGAGTACGGGGAGTGATTAATCACCCCAAAGATGGATTAGCAACTGTCTTCCCGTTCCACTCACTATTCTAACCTCTCATAGTGCACTCCCTCAGTATTGCCGGGCCCCGCTCTCCGCACACCCTCGGCGCTCCTTACTCGTATCCGTGTCTTGGTCGCGTCTTCGGTTGATGAATAACTGACGCAGCGCCTTGGTGACTGACGTATTAAATGCCCAGATAGGTTGTCGCTCGCCTCAGATGAATTGCTTCCCGCCGTGAGCCACCGGCTGATCCGCACACGTGTCAACCGGGATCCGTGCGATTTGTAGTCGATGCTTGTTGGATCACCGCGTCGCATACTTGTTTTCATATCGATGGCTGAAAATTGATAAAAACTACCCGGTGCTCGCAGACGAACCGATTTCTTTTGGCCCTTGGAAATTAGGTGGGATAATGAAAAGTCACGTAAAAAATTGTTCTACTCTGGAAAAAAAAGTTCGGTCGTAAGTACCGAACTTCGGTGTTCCATATCATCCCAACTAATTCGGTTTATCAAACTAAATTTGCGGTCTGTCAAACCGAACTTTCGGTTCGTGTAACTGAATTTGTGCGGTAAAGTGATCTGACGATCAAAGTTTGGTCATGTATGCCGAACGTTTGGTTACACAAACCGGAAGTTCAGTTTGGCAAACCGCATATTTAGGAAGACATGGAACACCGAACGTTCGGTTTACTTGACCGAATTTTTTTTTTCAGTGTTTAAACTTATATACCTTCCTTTTTTTTAGCCTCGATGGTACACAGTCAATGTCCGTGTTTTTTGTGTGGGCAATCGAACATGTACGTATGTTTCAGTTCATTGTAATTTTACCGGAGAGGGTAATACATGCAACCTTTGAACAACTCTACCATGTCATCGGGAACCTTTCTATTACTTATGGGTTAGTAACATTTCCCTTCTTTTAATAGAGTTTTCTCTTATTTGTGTTGCAGATCGTTGCCGATGTGTACAAAATTAACTCTATCATTACAGAAGAAGGCAAATTTCAATGAAAACGTAAGCATATACGCTAGATACAATATCATTCCATCATATTTAAACCAAAATTATTTTGTCGAGTGCTAAAATTGTCTAAACATTCTTGAAATAACAAAGAAGCAATGCAACCGCCAGTAAAGAAATTATGAGACGTTTCTTGTTCCTCCTTCATTTTTCAAAATCGCAGAAGTAGAACTGAGCTCCCTGATTTACGGCACTACACGCAAAAAGAACAGTGGACGGTGATAACAGAACCCTCTGTGCACAGGGCTCATCCTGCACTCTCTTTGTTATACTTACAAAACTTTTCTGTTGTGAGAACAGAACTTTGGTCGTGAGCACAGAGTACTCTGTCCTCATAACGGACACTTCTGTAGCGTAAAGAAAGTGCAGAAGCCCTAGGAACAGAACTATTTTTTCGGTGCATTTTACAGAATATTTTTTGGAAAATTAGAAACTTGAAAATTTGCAATAAAAAAAAAAAAATCATCAAGATTTGTGTTTTTAAATAATATAAGGAGTTGTATAATAAAGAGCTCATTCACAGGTTACACAAAAGTTATCAGTGACGAAAAATGAAGAAAGCTAGGAACATTTGATCTTTCAGTTCGAGGTCTCATTCCACCGTCTGGGCGAGCAGACTGATAGTGCCAGCGGTTGAAAGCACTTCTGCCGTGCTAAGGAATAAGAACGCCGTATGAACATTCAGAATTTGCCAAATTTCCTTCAGTTAAATGTTTATTTTTGAGGAAAGTTATGAATATTTTTCCTCGAAATTTTCAGGGACTTTAGGTGAAATTACGAGCAAAATTATCTGGAAATTGCAGGAGAGAATATTCATAATTTTACCAGGAAATTCGTGTTTCTATCAAGGCGAATTTGTCAACGCCTGAAGGTTCATACGGCGTTCTTCCTTAGCATGGCGGACTTGTTAGGACGTGGTAGCAAGAGCTCAAAATTCTCAGAACAATCATAATTCACCATGGAGCACTCGTAAAGCTAAGTTTGAGCAGAATTTCAAAATAAACTTCTCGCATTACTTCAAAGTGAGGAACGTAATAAAAAGTGTTTCAAGACCGATGTTTTGCCTGCATCTACTTATGCTGGTCCTAACTTTTTTTCCGGGTAGTGGGCATCAGTGCAAGGCATGAAGCAGAGAAAGGGCTCAGCTTTGATCTTAACTTTCCCATACTAATTTCCATACTTGTTTCCAACCCGTCGATCCCTGCACCTGGTAGGAGAGCTTCCGTGCTTAAAATAATATCTCATCTCGTTGTACTTCTTTTTTCTTCTCTCATTTTTTCTCCAATCTCTAACAATGGAGATGTTGCATGTGTGAGGAATTTGCGATTTGACTGTTGATTCTTACGTTAAAGTTCGCGAGAAACAAGATGGTGCCACTGGTTTTCTCTGAAATTAACTCCTAAGCTCAAAAAAAGCTCTCAAGTTGAGGCCAAAATGGAGGGGATATCCCACGCTATCCTGAGAGTCCACATCTACATCAAGACAAACTCTCCATGCAAAGATAGGGAGCAAATACATTAGCAGTGATGCCGTGTTTTCAGTTTTGGAGTCTCCAAATAAAGTGGCAGCCCTGTCAATGTATTTGCTCCCTATCTTTGCATGGAGAGTTTGTCTTGATGTAGAGGTGGACTCTCAGGATAGCGTGGGATATCCCCTCCATTTTGGCCTCAACTTGAGAGCTTTTTTTGAGCTTGGGAGTTGATTTCAGAGAAAACCAGTGGCACCATCGTGTTTCTCGCGAACTTTTACTTAAGAATCATTAATCAAATCGCAAATTCCTCACACATGCAACATCTCTATTGGGCGCTTCTGGGTACCAGATGCGCCCTTTCCAACCGTTCGACTCCCCCGATGTAACATGTACTATACTACATGCCCTTTTGCCTTATGGGTAATGACGCCATTCTGGTACACCCGGGAAAATTTGATTTTTTTCTGCATCTGGTATTCGTAAAAGTTTTCGTGAAATGTTTTGCTTTTAAGCATAACAATCTCGCACGGACGTATTACCTGGTTAAAGTATTTTAGGGCCTCCTTATGCTTTAAATACTTATATCCGAGGCAGTACTTTCAGATCGATTTGAAAATATTACGAACAGTCACGTGATCTCTTCATTTTAGTGACGTATTACTGTGCTACTTTGTGATTGGTTCATTTTCTTGGCGCAGCATCGACACGTCAGCTGTTTGCGGCATTGAGCGGAAGGTTTAAGGTTATGTCATGGACCAAGAGAATGAATAAGGACCCCCAACTCCAGTTAGCGGAGACATTAGCGCTGCCTGCGTTCACGCCGTGAATATGGGTCCAGCCAGCGCCGATGTCACCGCCGGCCGGCCGGTCCCTCTCTTCCCCGCGACCCGCGCTTCCCCTCCCCATTGCTGAACTCCTCTTCACGCGGCCCCGCACCCCCGCGACCTGCGCGCCCTACCTCGCGGCGTCGCGACGCCGCTGTCCGCTAGATCGCGTTGACGCACCAGCTTTAGAGGTTCCGCCGCTCTTTCCCGTCGTCTGATTTACAGTGAATCCTTTATGTTTCCATTCTCCACCGACTATAATTCATCACAAAGTGCTTGTGGAAAGTTCAGGTCTTCGCGGTCGATCTGAAGTATTGAAGGCTTTTGCGGTTAAAGAATCCTACTTTATATTCCAGCTTCGTCAGTCTTCGGGTACATAAGTTGGTAGTAATATGCTTTGACAAAGAAGCGCCCTTCAACGCTTGGGCGTTGGAACTGCTTGTTTAATCTCTCTGAACGCAAGACACTGGACCAGTAGAGAAGGTGCGAAGTCAAGCATTTTGATACATGTCACTTAACCTAAATTTCACGTAAAACACGAATCATGCAGCAAAAATCGCTCAAATCAACTCCCAACTAAGAGATTTAATGTTTCTTGACTCGTGAATTCAATCCTTCCGCTCATGAAAACGCAATGGTCTACGTGTGTCAAATCACACACTACACGTTACTGAGGCAGTCTCTGCGTTGTGATAATATAGCAACCTCAATATTGACGCTTTAGCTCGGCTATGGAAAATTGTTCACACTCTGAACAATAAAAGGTGGGAAAGGAACAATGCTCAATTGAGAAGCCTGCCAAAATCGTTGTAAGGCACGATTTGGCTCACGTAGTGTATTGCGTTTCTTGTGACTGGCCAATTTAAATTTCCCGTAACCAATAAAAACCAGGAACGTTAATATTTTAGTTAAGACTTAATTTCAGTGATATTGCAAAAATCGTGTTCTAAGTGAAATTCTGAGTAAGAAACATGTGTCGGAATGCTTAAATTTGCACTCTGTCCACTGGTCCATAGCGTGTGTTCACGGTAAAACAAACCGAATACACATTGACACAGCGCGCTAATTTTCTAATTACTATTCCGACCTTCTCGCCTGTAAGATTCTTTGAGTGGGGAAGGTTCTTTTTCCTTTTTAGTACTGACAAAAGACTTAGTAAAGGGCCATACCTACGTACCATGTTTGTGCTTACATAAGTAAAAAAGTCACTTACATCAACAGAAATACGATTTCCTTCAGCTATTTTACACCGAAAAAATGATATTCCTGATTTAACAATGTTGTAGTTAAACAGTGTGTTCGAATTGTTTCAATGTAGATTTTAATTTAAAAAAATGTTAATTCAACCACCTTCGTATTTCGTTAAAAAACTTTACTCTGTTGTAAAATGTACATTTGAAACATGTCGGACATATTGTGTAGCAATTTAATTGTTAGATCAGTAATCCATTTTTTTCGTGTATTCTTGATTCAAAATATAATCTTCTTGACGACGTACTCAAGAATTTTTCTGCCTAAATCAAGCCACTTTTTTCTCTAATGAGTTTCAAAAATTATGCTAAACGTTATGAAATACGCATCGTTGGACTGATTGAGTTTTTGGACTGACGCTTTCTTTTTGTGCCGTAGTATCTAGATTTATTTTGCGAGGAAAGCTCCGTATTCTTAAAGAAAGGATGCTTGTCATTCGAAATATATTGGAACGCTTACACTTTCATATGATACCTCCTCTGTCGTGAAATAGTTACTTGAGTTGTTGTGACTAGTTGCTGGCCAACCGCCCGCCGTGCCTCGTTGCGCCGCGGCGCCGGGCGGCCGGCCAGCGCGCAAAGCGAAGCGCATCGACCCCTACAAACCTAAGTTGATACTTCAAGCGTTGCGCAGTGCGTGAAGTATCCACTTAGGTTTGTAGGCGCCGGTACGCGATTCGCGCTGATATCACGCCGCTCCTATTTTTAAACTTGCGGAGTCAGCGTTTTTCAACTCTAGATTTCGAAATGTTTACACACTCTGCATAGGATGATTGTCGTTCAAATTGATGAAAAAAAAAAAATATATGTATTAGAGGAAAATAAAATGTGTGGTCTGTGAGTATTAGGGCGGTTCCTTGACAATTTAATTATTTTCAAAGCGCTTCAATTTTTTCTTTCATACTTTGTGCATTTACTGTGCTGCAGTGTGCTTTATGCGCAACCAAATGCTCAACATTGGACTTATTTGACGCTAAAAGATCGGTGTACAAATGATTTAAAACCAAAGATTGCGAGGTTCTTGTTTTCCCCCCCCATTTTTATTCAATTTTGTATTGTTTCTTTCAACACAACAACGGCTCATTGAGATTAATATCTATGCCGTCGCCTGGAAAAGTTAATACCTCTAAATTGAAGGCGCTGTTATGGTCTTTCTGTTGTTGACACAACTTGTAACCTTCCTGCATCTATAGCATTGCTCTCATGCGGCTCTCGTCTCCTTTGCTATCTTCTTTCCTCGCTGTTTTTCTCCCCTGATATTCACTTTCTTCCTGTTTCTCTCTCTTTTTATATTGTCTTATTTTCAACATTAAATGCATATTCTTTCTTTTTTTTCTTTTTTCCACTTCTTGATTGATCTCTCTCTTTTCTATGGTTGTATTTACTATGTTTCCTTAGATCACTTTCAAATAATTTATAACGAACTAACTTAGAACTAGAGCAAGAACTAAGCTTCGTTTTTTTCTGCTCACCTCTATTTCAATTACCTTTGAATTTCAAAGGGTCTTTCGCGTAATCTTTCAATTTCTAAATTTTAAGTACCTTCACTCTCTCTATTTTGGCTTAAAGTCTTAATTCAATTGATTAGACTGACTATAAAACAAGTTTCTCGTTAAGATGGTGGTAAAAATGGAAAGTAAAAATGAAGAAAGGGCTGAAAGAATGGTACTATTTCAAAGATAAATATTGTAGTAAATGGATACATGAGACAAAAAATAATGAAAACGGATTTACAGATTTGAAAGAAGAAAAAATGAGTGAGTTTTATCCTCAATTAACTAATGAAAATACTTTCATCGTAGACAATTTTATCCCTAGCATTTGGATTGTCACTCTAAAATTAAGTTTTGGTCTGTTCATAGGTCACGGGCGCAGGTTTCACCTTCATGAGGATCAAGTCGAAAAAATCCAGAGGACCGTTTTTCCTCATTCCTCTCTCACAGGAATAACAAAGCTGTGCAACGGCAAAATATCTTCACAAATCCTGCACAAACTGGTCTCCTATTCATCTGATCTCATCGAATTTAATTTTAAGCTGTAATTTTAAGAATAGTAATTGTCTATTGAACTCAATGGGTACCTGTCAGGTGTACCACACTATTCAGCTAAACAATGTATAAGTTGATGAATAATTTTTAATTCCAAATTTGTCTATCTAGTCTCAAGACTTCAAACCTAGTTTTTGAAGATTTAAAGATTACTTTTTAAGTTACGAAACAATGAGAACGAGAGTACGAAGAAAGTGATACGTGCGATGGAAGACGGGTGAAGAAGAAGGGAAATACTTTTCAGCCGTACTCGGACGAAGGATCCTGCCACGATGAGCGGCGACCGACGGCGGTACCGAAATCGACCTGATCTTGCAGCGCTCCCCTCGCAGTGCGAATGAACTATGTTGTGGCCGGTGCCGCTGCTTGCGCTAACGTTCGTTAGTCTGTGCACCGCGTGCCCGAGCCTGTGCACCTGCAAATGGAAAGGCGGCAAGCAAACGGTGGAGTGCGTCAACAAGAGCATGACCACCATCCCGGACGGCATAGAGTCCGGCACGCAGGTCCTCGACTTCAGCGGGAACAACGTCCGCTCCCTCGTCCGCGAGAAGTTCCGCCGGCTCGAGCTCGTCAACCTCCAGAAGATCTTCCTCTCGCGCTGCCGCATCTCGCACATCGACGACAAGGCCTTCCGCGGGCTCACCAACCTCGTCGAGCTGGACCTCTCCAACAACGACCTCATGGCCGTGCCCTCCGAGGCCTTCAGCGACTTCCCGTCCTTGATGAAGCTCTCCTTACACGGGAATAACATCCAGGAGATCAAGGCCGGTGCGTTCCACCAGCTCTCCTTCCTGACGAATCTCGACCTGAACCGGTGTAAGATCGACAAGATCGAGGAGAACGCGTTCAACGGTCTCTCGAGTATAGAGTGGCTGAAACTGGATAGTAATCGGCTGACGTCGTTGCCAGGAGCCACGACCCTGCCACAATCCTTGAGCGGTATCACTCTCGAGAACAACCCTTGGGATTGTGACTGTAGGATCATCGGACTACACGATTGGCTTAACAAGACGAGGACGCCCCAGGCTGTCGACCCGGTATGCACGAAGCCTTCCAGGCTGAGAGGCATCCCTTTGAAGAACGTCAAAAGGGATGACTTGGCCTGTTTACCGGATATCGAGCCAACTGCGGTTGAGCTCATAATCTCGGAGGGACAGAATATTTCTCTGAGGTGTGAGGTTAGCGCCATGCCGCAGGCTAGGGTGTCGTGGCTCTTCCAAGGTAACGTTCTGCAGAACGACTCGGTGTTGGAGCCGGGCCTGCATCTGTACTACTTTATCGAGGAAGGCACGTTCGACAAACAAAGCGAGCTTTTTATTTTCAACACGAACGTGGGCGATAATGGTACGTTTATCTGTATGGCCGAGAACTCGGCCGGTAGGAGTTTATCCAACTTCACGATTAGGATTGTGCTCAAAGAGGAGCGGATGGTCGCGGCGCAGACAGTCACTGTCGAGTATTTTGTTATCATCATCGCCGGGACGATATCTATCATCCTAGTGCTCACAATTACCGTTGTTATTTTCTGTATAATCAAGTGTTTCAAACAGAGGAAGCGGAGGCGAAAAACCAAACAACTGTACAATAAAGAAACCATCATCAACAACCACGCTGACTCCGGGTTGACGCAGAAAGCTTGCCTGAGCATAAAAGACTGCGCGCCGCCGCTGATCAAGTCCAACTCGGAGATGATGTCGCTGAAAGCGATGAACGGTTGCGTCGTGATGGACCAGAGGCAGTCCGAGGAACTGACCGTCTTCACCTCCGAGGCTCCGGTCCTGGTGACGAACGACCCGCTAGTCTCCTACTCCCCGATGGTGGGCCCCGCCAGCTCGGAGTACCACCAGATCCTCGAACAGAACCCGGACTTGATCAACGACGCCAAAAGCGTGAGTAACAACGTCCGGTCGAGGAACCACTCTCTGACGATAGAGAACGGGTTCGACTTGAGCAACGTCATCAACCGGGCCAATCTCTCCGGGAGCCTGGCCATCTACGAGGCGGCGCAGAACCCGACCAGTTTCCACCAGCAGCTCCACTTCCTGGGCACGCTCACACCGCCGACCCTTCAGCTCTATTCGCCGGCGGATATCCACCTCATGCCGGGGAAGTTCGTCGACACGGACGGGTACCCGGTGGACTTCGGCCTGCCCAAGCTCCTCACTCCGCCCGCCGGTGGGGTGACCAGCGTGAAACCGGTTGCGACCGGTGTGCCGGCCGCCTACTACCGCACTCTACCTCACAAGCGTCACAACGCCGCCAACCCGGTCAGCAGGTACTCTCGCGAGGCTGAGTTCTTGTCGAGGTCCAACGCAGCCTCCTACGAGCTCTACACGCCGACGGACGTGCGGCATAACCTCGAGGGTTACCCGACCTCACTGCCTGCGGCCACCGCTGCGCCCTTCCCCGAAGTCCCCGCTCCTACACCGTTCGCCGACCCACCGCCGACCAGCCTCGCCTCGCCGAAACCGGTTCTTTCCACCGCGTCCACGTGGACGGAGACGAGCCCTGATTCGGCGCTGAGTGCGAAACCGGCGTCTCCAGCTCCGGGTTCGCAGAACAGTCTGTGCGCTCAATCTATCCTCACCTCTTCTGTCGTTGTAGATAAACCCAAGTCTTTTGCTGTCCCCCCGACCGCGCTCCAGAAGAGCGTTCTCGCCGAGACTCCTGAGGAGAACGGAGAGGGGGAGCAAGAAGCGACCGACGTATGAGTCGGTACGGTAGTTGTGTATCCTTAGGTTCCAAAGCTCAATTTTTTATTCCTATGTCGCTCCTTAGCCCGCCATCGTACAGGAAGCTCCAGCGCACAAAACCCCCTTGGAGTTTATTCAGTCACCACACCATCTCGCGTTCAGCAAAGTTGGTGCTTTTCCTGATTTTTGCACGACACGTTTTTTACGATCATTTGCACCGACATAATATTTTTATATTATTGGGATTGTTAATGGAAGGTGATTTGTGAAAGTAAGGATTGTAATTCGCGCACTTTGAATTTGGATTACCGGTGAACAGCACAGAAAACGCACCGAACTTTCATAAAATGTCTTTCCTAAAGTGGGTAAATTGAGCTTTTCATTTGATTTATCATAAAAATTGGATGTGTTTCATGATCCATTAACGGCTCACACAGCAAAAGTAAGAGATTTTAAATGTGATTTTAAGCACACAGTTTAGTTTTTGCTACGAACTGTTCTTGGCACATCGTCTTTCAAGAAATGTTTTTGGGTCTGCACTTTGATTTAAAATTTCAAAAAAGATCGAAAAAAAGATTGCTCCAGTGAGATGAATTCATATTTGCGGGTTAGGTTTAATATTTGTGAACTAGGCTGAGATTAAGATCAAGGGTAGTAAAGAACGGAGAAAGATTTGAAATGGGGATATATTTCTTTTGTATCCAATCATACAAAATTGTGGACAAATCTACCACTTTAAGGAGCGTCAGAAATTTTTACTTCATTGCTGAGCAGATACATTTGTGAGTAAATTATTTTATTAATGCAATCTCTCATTTTTTATCGTCGTATAAAAGTTTTATTTACTTTGTTTAGAGATTTTTTAAATGATATTTTTATACTTTAGAGAGGTAATTATTTATAATGAATGGTAATTGTATAAACTTCTACCTTTGGCCTTTAGTTTTTATTTGAAAAGTTTTGCTGCTTGTCAAACTGAAATTTTGAGCGTTGGTTGGTGTGACAATCTTCAATGTTCATTTTTCAATCAATCCCTTTTAGATGTCGTTTTCCCTTGGATGACAAATTGTGCTCATTGAGATTTTATCATAGAAAAATTTCGTAGAACACCTTGAATACGTCAACTGCGAAGTCCATTTCATTCAGAAAATATTAAACCAATATTTTGACAACATTTTATTTGTGAGTAGAATGAGTTGACTGCAAATTTGTTCATCAAGTAATTTTGCTTGTAATGCAAGAAGAGCGATTTTTTACTCGCATCTTCAGTAAACTTCATTACCTTCGTTAACTCGCTAAGTTACGGCTATTTTGTTTTGTTCGGAATGAGGTATGGGAAAATTGTTCTATTTTTGAGGTGATTTTATCTGTTCTCCACACGGAAGAAGATGAAGCTATTAGAAATAAATCACGTTCGTAAAATTTAGGTATTTCGTGAAGTTATATTAAACCATTTTGTTCAATCATAGCTATCTGGACTCCGTAAAAACCATACTCTATCCGATCACCATTTATCCAACTACAACACCGTTACGCTCTCTATTTTTCTCGGCAACGTCCCAGTTAAATCAGAAAAACATGCGTAATGTGACTGCAGAGGGAGTATGAGGAGGAATATTTGACTGAATGAAACTTCCAACTTGAAGTGACAAAACTACGCAATGTTTGCCTTTAATTTTTGAAGAAAGGGATAATGAAATCATCTCAAAAATAGAATGCTTACAAACGGATTTACGTCAGTTTTCGGCTACTCTTTATAACCCTCTCCTCTCCAAATAATATTTTGGTTCATGAATAACTAGATCCTGTTCAGCGAAATAAAAATTGGATTTAGACACTAAGCAGAGTTTTCATGAAATAAAAATACCATACCTGTGTACTATTTTCTATTCGTAATTTTTAAAATTATTGTTTTTGATTTCATTGTGAAAAAATTAATGTTGATTGGAAAAGGTTGTCAAAAGGTACACCAACGCAAGCGAGCTTGAAGGAAACGAAATAACTCAGCTGTATATTAATTTCCAAGCACTGTAAAATAAAAGTAGAATTTGTACTATGTTTCAAGCATCCGTTTTACGAACGCGCATTCTACGTTTCCTGAAATACGAATAAAACCACTCCAATAGTTCTTTTCCTCTAGTGTATAAATGAAATATTGTTAAATTGCTAGATTTATAGTTACCTTTAAAAATAAACATTCATTCAAAGTTTTATCATTTGTGTCTTATTTATCTCGCCTGATTATTAATTTTATTTCGTTTGCTCAGCATTCAGGCTACTAAAAATGGGTATTGGCTGGACAATACCAAACTAAGGAAGACTTTTTAGGTACGTGATTTGTCGTCTGTATCAATCCCTTTCCTAAATCTGCGAGCTATCGGCAACTCAAGACTTTCAGGTTTTCGTCGATTACACCCGACATCCTTTTCTTGAAGTGAGAACTACATGAAAAAATAAGAGCATTCTAAGAACTACATAGATGAAGAGAATTTCTAAACTATGAATCAATATAGGCATCAATGAGTCAAAAGTAAACAGTACAACAAATTTAAATATTGAACTGTAGTTTGCAAGCGGCATATTAATAAAATTAATAAAATGAAACGCGGGAAAAAAAGCCAAAATAAAGATTAATAATCCCGTAAAGCTTCCAGTTCTTTCAGTATTTTTTATTCCAGCCATTTTTTCCTTAATGCTTATTTAATATCCAGTGAAAGTTACATTGGAAATTAAATATTAATTACTAATTATTTATTTATTTTTTAGTTTATTTTAAAACACCATATTTTCACTATAGAAATATATTAGAATTTAATAATTCATAAATGGAAAAACTTTACAAAATATATATAGCCTCTAACTATATAAAAGTAAAAATTTACAGAAGTTCTAGACGAAATAATCAATGCTCATTGCTGTTCCTGGTATATTCGTCCTATACCTGACAAAGATGGACATAAAGATCACTTGGGATTAACATAGCTACTACACACGGATGAAACAAAAAAATGATTGCACTAGAAAAGTATATATCTCGGATTGTGACTTTACAAATCTATCATACGCAGGTTTACCGAGTGGAACCTGTTCTCGAGAATTTCTCGTCAGGGCTGCCTGAGCTTACCATTTTATATAGAGTAGGATTTAGTGACGTGGCGTGCTTTGCGATATATCGATTAATCTCCTATTTAAACACTGGAAAAAAAATCTCGGTGGGTTTACTAAGAAAAGGTTAAAATTACCAAGAATGCAGGGTTTTATTTGATCCCAGTTTTTTCTTGGTAAAATTACCATTTATGGAATTGGTAATTTTACCGACAAATCTCGGTAAAATTATTGAACTTTCTCGGTAATTTTACTGGACCTTGGTAAAAACGCCAATATTTTATATCGACTGTGGTAGAATTACCGAGATAAAATGGCAAAGTTACCGGGAATTGATTACCAATAAAAGTCGTATTCTTACCTGAAAAAAAAAAACAGTAAAAATACAGGTTTTTAGGTATAAGTTTACCAGTCTTTCTTGGTAAAATTACCAATAATTGCTAGAAAAAGTGAGACGGTAAAGGTACCAACGGACCGTGGTAAAAACGCCGAAAATTTTTTTTCAGTGAACGTATGGAAAATTTTAAGCCTCCGTAATCGATCATTCACCCTCGCCACTGGCAGGATTTGTAAATCATAAGAAACGCGGGTGCACTGATGCAGCCATGGCGGTTTCAGGCACCGAGGGCTGCAAGAGGCACGCCATTTTTTTTTCTAAAAGTCCGAATTTCTTCCTCCAGGCGAGTCTCGGACCCGTTGCAGGATAATATCCGAAAGGGGACAGGGTAACCGATAAGTTTAATTAGCAAAGTCGTTGTTTGCAGTAATTTGAGAGAAGCAACGGTGTAACGGGCGTGGAAGGTGCACTCACGGCGAGGGAGTTGTCAATTTGAAGAAGCAAGCAGCTTCCATTACCTAGATTCGGAGGAGTTTTGAGGGCGTAGAGATATCGCGGATCGAATTCAGTAAATGGCCTGTGAACCCAAAGGGTGCGGAAGTTAATTTGGGGATGAGCAAACGCCTTCGCCTCCTCTGTACGCCTATTATTATCAACGGAACTTTCGCTAAAGCAGGAGAATTTCGTCTTCATTTTGCTCTATGTTCAGTTTGTAGTTCCCATGTATTCTCTGTAGCTAGGCGCTGATTCACACCAATTTAATCAATTCGAGAGAATTACTGGTCCATAATAGAATGGTTTTCTTTAATAAAAGTCCTCAAAACTTATAAAGTTTGCCGTCTACGTACGGTCGGTTTCTAAGTTCACGGGCTTTGTTTGTTTGGATCAAGGAATTCGTGATAATTCTTTTTTTATTGTGAAAAAAATAATATGACCGAAAATTTTGATGAATGTTCAAAGAATGTCTCTCGATACTAGTTCCTTTACTTCAGAAACATTCTTTCCATTTCATTCTTTAGCTCTTTGCGCAAGTTTTATTTATACACAGTTAGGAATGCCCGTGTTTAAGGTTACTTTCGGTTAGCCATTTTTTAGATGGGCCAGACGTACCGATTTGGTCGCTCAGTAAAATTTTTGGTCAGAGGAAGCTGGGGGTAAAGAGAGTGTCCTGCTGCTAGATAATTACCTCTTGTTTCTCAAAATGTCACACAGAGGTTGCGACTTGCTAGTGGCTTGTGTATTGGAGTATCACCAATGCGATCCAAACTCCATCCTCGCGGAACATGGAACCTACTAGCTGTATCAAAGAAAGTGCAGGAGCCCAATGAACAGAACTATTTTTTTCGGTGAGGCCATTGGGATATAAGCAAAATTGGCACCAAGGTCAACGATTTAAAGGAGTTACAGCCAATAGAGATGGGACTACTTAGCGGGGGCAGCCTCGGAACGGCAGAGCCGATGAGGTAGTACATGACTTATTGATGTAAGCCATTCCCCGGACTGCGCTGTCGTGATCGCTCGCTCGGAAAATGCGAAATTAATATATTTATTGCCGCGGAGTTGCCCGGACGTGGCGCCCTCTTTCGGCGCTGTCGTGAAATAATAGGAAGATCGTGAATTATACCGTGCCAAGAGGCTACCGCGGAACTACAAGAGATCAAGATCGGCTTGTGCTCTTCCAGTTACCGCGCTGAGCTATGGATCTCGGTGCACGGTGCAGCTTTTCCACAGTCTTGCAGACATCGGACATTTTCCAGGCATGCTCCAGGTGCACGAGCTCGAGCTGGTGCGGAAAAATGTTCGCGAGAGCTCAATTTTCGAATTATTCTCAGAAATTGCACGCAAGGGTGCCGTGTTTCTTTTTTTTATGATTACTCGGCTTAGTCCGTTAGGATTCCGCACAGTAAGAAATAGTTATCACAATTTTGTATTAATTGGACCGTGTTTAACAGAAAGGAACCAACACTTTAATAAGATAATATTAATTTGTCTAATTCAAGTTAGAATATAGAGTCGACTCTTTAATTATGGTTAAGAGTCAAATAACTAAACGAAAGTATATCAATTACACTGTTGAAGTGATACACACATTACACTCCGACTAGATAGATTAGTATTTACTAGTATTAAATACACATTTTATTTTAGTTTAAAAGCTAGAGATTGTTTTAAAATTATATGAATTCATAATTAGACATCAGTAAAAATTTAACATTTAAAATTTAAAACTTAGAATAATCTGCTATAGAATTTATTTAAATCCCAGCTAAGTAGGTGCCAGCAGTTGCGGTTAAACCTAAAGTTACGTAACTGTATTCTTTGGTATTTCTAATTAATTGTGGTAGTACCCCAATAAATTTGGTTACTGACCCAAATATTGCAATACTACCCTACTTTTAGTTGCGACACTGTCACAGTTCATTGGAAATGTTTATATCAATCAACAAAATGGGATAGTACCACAATTTTAGGGTATTACAACAAACACATTTTTCTCCGTGTAGACAGTTATATAAATACTGTATTAACAAAAAAACAAACATACATGCGTGGAGAGTGGAAATTCAAAGCACCAGCAGGTGTCGCGAACATTGTGCATGATGCTTTTGAATGTCAAAGAACCTTAATGTCTAATAACGGATGGTTTATTTTAAAATGTTTTATGCATCTGGATCGTATTTTCATGACTGTGATTTTATTTGGACTACAGTTTGCAATTGGGAACTATAAATTCTGGCCTGGTTTAAAAACAACGTATGCGCCATTAGTTTCCCTGTGCACGTAAGTGTTTTTTCAGATGAGCCAGAATTTTTAGTTCCAAATTGCAAAATGCAGTCCAATTTTGTTCCTGTTTGATGACAGGAACAATCGCACATTTTGGCATCCCTCGACGGCACAGGCACTTACAAAGTTTTGAATTTCTACTCTTTACGTAGCTATAAATACGTATAATTGCCTTCGAATACTCCTGCACAAATTGGTATTTGCCCCTTACTAACGGATTCAATTCCACCATTAAACCGATCAATGGGATCACGGATCACGCATGGCATAGCTTCGATTAACGTTGCGCGGTTATGACTCTCTGAAATTCAACGATTTCACATAAGGGTAGCGGAGCAAAATGGCTCATAGTAACTCGGCAACAGTGGTGCCAACGTAAAGTCAACAATTAGCTTGACTTCAATATCACACCGTTAATCTGGAGTATGGCAGGATGCCAACGACAACGAGCAGTTACGATCAAGCCGCACAACGGGTCGGTATGCAGCCAATCACAATGGCTGTCACTCCATCCATCAGATAAGTATTGATCTTTAATTACTCTCCCCTGTAATATTTCAAAATAAAGTAAACAAAAAATTTTAAGAAAAAAATACGGAAAAAAGTAACCTAAATAAGAGCGGAAAGAGCAATTTGTTGACTTCTCTTAACGAATCTTTCCTGAGCTTGAAGATTTGTTACGAAGCCACGGAAAATTTGCCTCAGAGTGGAAACTCAAATTGTTTACTGCAGCGTTCAACCCGGCTTGAGGTCAGAACCTCGAGAATTGATTTTAAGATTTGGATGTTATTTGGACGACATTTTGCGGCGAGGAACTACAATTTCTGACTCATCCGTAGCTGCACCTATCTCCGTAGGGAAACTGATACACTTAGTTGCTTCTAAAATGAGCAAAATATTTTCGTTCATCATTACAAAATTTAATCCATTTGGGCTCCCCAATACTCTTATGAACACTGGGTCGATACATCAAGCCACTTAATTTTCTTTCATTGGTCGTGTTATGATATGCGATTAGGTAAAAGTTATTCGTTCGTGTGAGTCTGAAAATAGTGCCGCTGGCATGCTTCGACGGCGTTCTTCTTGAATTACCCTTCTCTTGTTAAGTTTCAAGATTCTTGCCGGAGGGTCAATTTTCGATCCAGTTTGCTCATTGGCCCGAGTTAGGAGCTGAAGTCCTAAATGGCAGCATGTATCAACACGCGAGAGTGTGGCGCAAAGCGCATTAGCCCCTACAAACCTAAGTGGATACTTCAAGCGTTGCGCAATGCGTGAAGTATCCACTTAGGTTTGCAGGCGCCGGTGCGCATTTCTCGCTATCACGCCGCTCTAATATTTAAACTTGCGGAGTCAACGTTTTTTAACTAATAATTTTGAAGGCCACATAATTTTCTTTCATTGATCGTGTTATGATATGCGATTAGGTAAAAGTGATTCGTTCTTGTGAGTCTGAAAATAGTGCCGCTGGCATACTTCGACGGCGTTTTTCTTGAATTATCCTTTTCCTAATAAGTTTCAAGATTCTTGCCGGAGGGTCAATCCAGTTTGCTCATTGGCTCGAGTTAGGAGCTGAAGTCCTAAATGGCAGCATGTATCAACACGCGAGAGTATGACTACTGATGGAATAATCTTTTCTCGTCATCAATATTCAAATGTTCCCAGGCAAGACAACCATATCACTCATAACAGACTGGATGCAAAGATGATGGAATTACTAATCCTTAAGACGGCACGACGATTCAGCTTTATTATAGAAAGGTTGTTCTCCATCACAAATCCCCATGAAAAATGGCCTTTGGTATTTTTAGTCCTACTCCACCACAGTATGCCAGATAACTGGGGAAATTTTGCTCGCGGTTGGACCTTCAAATGCTCATTCTTTCACGGCATCCGCCATCCTTGAGTTTAGAGTGCATTGTCTTCAAATGCCTGTTAATTACATCATACTTGTACTTTGGTGGCGAATGATAGACTTTGTAGTTGAAACTGCCCAGGAAATCAACAATGTCTTATTTTTTTACAAGGTATGACTTACTGTCTTTTTCATTTTTGTTTTTAAGGTGTAATTTAAACTTTTTATTCATTAAATGAAGAAAACTAAGGGAAACAGAAACACGGAGAGAAAAAAAAGTCAATGTGGGTTTAATGCTTTAAATATCAAAGAGTGGAGGACGATATTTGTTCATCTACGTTTTATTTTTTTAACGGTAGTGTACTTTTCTCCAAATTAATTGTTGAAATGTTGGTGAGGCGAGTTCTTTCACTCAACGTGGCTCATCTTCTTACGGGTTTTAAAAACGCGCCTACATAGAACACAGCTTAGCGCTTTTCTAATACGAACGTATTAGAGCTTTCCCGCTCGTTTTTGTCTGTGTCTGAATTCACACAGTCTCAAAATGGGTCAGTTGCGCTGGTCACAGAATCGTGTTTTGGTGTTTTTTTTTTATAGATCAGCGAAAAATATTAAGATTCGTCCAAACAGCAATTTTCTACGTTGAACATTCACCGAGATATCGCGCTTTGAAAAATTCGGTTTATGATGTCATCCCATCCGCGGATGTGACACCCTTAGTTTCTTTCACCTTGTTTTCATCCGAGTTACACGTTGAGTAACCAGAGCAAATTTGTGTCTCCTTGAAGAAGAAAGCATGGTGGAAGAAACCAAGGGTGTCACTTCCGCGGTGGGCGACGTCAAAAAGTTGACTTTTCAAAAGGCGATATCTCGGCCAATTGAACGTAGAAAGTTGCTGTTTGGGATCATATTATTTTTAGCTAATCTACAAGAATCAAGTATCAAAACTCGATTCCGTCACCAGCGCAACTGGCCCATTCAAGCTTGTTTTTAAATAAACCACGTTATTCCTTTCACAGTTTCTAATTCCAAGTTCTTTGCACGCGACGATCATCTCGGAATTGGAAGCTCGTCACCGAGTGATAATCATTTGCATAATATCTATTACGCAAACCATGGTTTTGTTCTACTTTCTGCCTCCTGTCGTCACGTTCCTACTCAGCCGTTCACCATCGCGACGGTTAGAGTATCCTGTGGGTGTGCCGGACCCACTCTCACTCATCGGGATCACTACGAACAACCCTACGCGGGCTTTCTTATACTCCATTGGTTGGGTCTCCAACATGGTCCAGTACTACATCATGAACTTGGGAAATGCGCTTATTTTCATCTTTTTGGACTCCTTGAAGACGGCGTTCCTCATATGTGGACATAGTTTAGAAACGCACGGTCGTGATGGTTGCCTGAGTTGGCATCAATTTTTGAGTGCCATTAAACTTCATCAGCGATTGTTCAGGTGAGCGCTTAAGGAATGAGGTATAATTTAGGCAGCGATTGAGGCGTTGGATGCAGAAAAGGCATTTATTGGTTTTGGTGTTTCAGAATCTCCACTGCTAATTTGTATTTCAGAGAGGAAACTTTTGGCTGGATTTTCTAAAATTTAGAGAGCTAATACAAAACAAAGCTTCATATTTCTCAGCCGCATAGACTCAGTAAAATTATGAGAGTTTCCAAAAGATGCTGCCAAATATTGAGGCGTTGGATGCAGAAAAGGAATTTCGTGGTTTCAGAATTTCCAGGGCTAATTTTTATTTTAGAGAGGAAACTATTGGGCGAATTTTGAAATTCTACGTTTTCAGCATTGTGATATCATGAGGGAAATTCAGGAAAAGTTTCAACGAATTTCATGAATTTGCGTCCGTCCGAATGGATGAAACGTTGGCGGATATTCTAAGACTACGGAAACAAAAATGCCCTCTCTGTACAAACCGCATCGAATCTTCCAAGAAGAGTTCATCGCCTCAGAATGTTATTGACGGATCGTTTGTGATCTGTCTTAGAGACCCAAATAATTATCTGCTCGATAGCTCATCCGGGGATTGAGCAAATCAAATTTATTAGTCCGGATGATGATGGTGGAGGTGTAATTACTCCATAACGCGCCCTCGATATTGAACCTACGTGCACTTGCAACTTGCACTTGCACTTGGTTTATAGGACATTTTGTCAACGATTTTTTGTCCGCGCACCTGTTTTTGTCTAGTGGTTAACGTCCACGCGCTTTTTCGGCATGGGAGTTTTGGTCCCTTTACGAAAGTTAATTGGTCCACATGTGAACACAACGACAATTACTCACGACGTCTTTGAATGAACCTATGTAATGTCTCGGGAGAATGTCTCGCGCCGCGAGCGCGCAAAGCAAAGCGCATTGGCCCCTACAAACCTAAGTGGATACTTCAAGCGTTGCGCAATGCGTGAAGTATCCACTTAGGTTTGTAGGCGCCGCGCCGGTGCGCATTTCTCGCTATCACGCCGCTCTAATATTGAAACTTGCGGAGTCAACGTTTTTTAACTAATAATTTTGAAATGTTCACACACTCTGCATGGATTATTCTCTTTTAAATTGATGGGAAAAAATATGCGTTAGAGGAAATTAAAATGTGTTGTTTGTAAATGTTAAGACAGTTCCGTGTAAAATTGGATGATTTCCAAGGAACTTAAATTTTTTCTTTTATCTTTGTGATTTTACTGTACTGCAGTGTTATGTACCCATAAGCAAATGCTCAAAATTGGACTCATTTGACTCTATAAGATCGATGTACAAATGGTTTAAAACCAAAGATTGCGAGATTCTTGTTTTTTTTTTTTTTTTTCATTTTTATTCATTTTTCTATTGATTCTTTTAACGCAACTACGGCTCATTGAGATTAATATCGATGCCATCGCTTGGGAAAGGTTACACAAATATTTGCCGCTTTTGAAACTTTGAATGCTTTTAAAATAAAGTAAAATTTTCATTAAAAAAGAGAGGAAAAAAGGTATGCATATATAAGGTATATTTCATATCGAACATTTTACATACGGACTAAAATATAACGCTTGGATCAAGTCACCGTTGCTTATTTGTTGACCAAAAAATAGTTGACCGAATGTCCTGAAACCTGCAGATGAGTCCGCAAAATAATTTTATTCATTTTATTTTTCTGCTTAATAAATAAAAATGTAAGAAATCGGATAGACGAGGCTAAAAACACATAAAAATGTTTCGCAAGTTATAAGACGGTTTTAACCCTCTTCTCAACCGTGTTAAAAATAGAATTAACAACACATTAAAAAATTGATTTTTTATAAAAAAAAAGAAGAAAAAAAGGAATTGAATGTAATTGGGTATTTTTAGACGTTGCAAGGGAAATCCGTTTTTTTCAACGTCTGCAGCCATTAATATCCTTCAAAATTTAAAATGAATAATTCTTTGCCTCTGATAAATATGAGAAAATACTTCCGTCCAAAACCCATATCTCTATACAATCAGCATTATTTTTGATACATCTACCTCAATTATTACCATTATATCTTTGAATTATTCAGTACTATTCCGACCTTTTCGCTAATGGGATTCTTTGAGTGGGGAAGGTCCCTCTTCCTTTTAAGCACTGACAAAGGACATAAAGGGCCTGTAAAGGGTCACTGTAAAGGGTCATACCGTCGTATCATATTTGAGTTTACTGTTTGTTTCTCTATTCTATTCCTCTTTCAGATTAACTTCAAAAGTGAAGCACGTTATCGAGCCTATCATTGCCGTGACCATAAGTGGGACCGCTTCCTATAATGTCATTTGTGCATTATCAATTTCTCAGGTATAATTCAATCAGGTTAAACCTGAACCAAAAGTTAATAATTTTCGAGCGTTTCCCCTGTTACGCCTTGAGATTCGTTCAACAGCGACGGAATTTGGCCCAAAGATTGCCTTGTCAGGAGTTATGCCTCGCGTCGTATCCATAACTGCAATTGAGTGGTGTCAATAATTTTGCAGAGTATTAAAATGGGCTCATTGTTTGAGTCCGAGTTGGACCTGCTGACCAGTTCAAAAAGACTCAAATTGGTACAGATCTCTCGCCAGGACCTTACTTAAGTACATTTGAATGCAGCTCTCTAAACTGAGGAACTCATCCCTCCAGTCTTTCATGGAACTTACGATTGTTCATTATGTACCTCTGATTCTATTTCTTGGTTCATGTAGCTTTGTTTTCTCTGGAGAATAGTGTGGGTCCAACTCTATTTTACCATCCCCTCACTTTGCATTTGATCCTTAATTGTATTGGGTTTTTATTCTCTTTACAAACTTGATGTTGTTATTTAAGCTTGGATGAAACGGAATAGGAAACCTAAGTTCTTAGAAGACCTGCGTAATATATTTTTTTTTTTTTTTTTTTTTTTTTTTTTTTTTTTTTTTTTTTTTATGTATACAAGTAAAGTCAATGCTAATATACCTTATGAGTCTCTGAGCAAGAGACCAAGAGACCTCAAAGCAAGCCATGAAGAAGAGTGCTAATCTTCTCTTAATTTATCGACAAACAATGCGCTTAAAAACTTCGTATGCACCATTGCACCCACTACATCATTCTTGCGTATGCTCCCTTGAATATGGATATTTTTGATGCATTTCTTTAGGCGGAATTAAGTTCTTTTACAACCAAAAAAATAATTACCAGATTCAACAGCAAAAATTATGTGGAGTATGCTTGAAAGTCAATGTTTCTGAACTGTCCAGGGATTCCACGCTCAAAATATCAAAATGCTTTTCGGTGGTGTGGTTATCATTGTCATCAGTTACGTCCTCTTTGCCGAACCGGGTTCCACTGCTCACAAAGTAAGAAATGAAGATTTTTTCCTCACTAATGCTAAAATTCATTATAACTAAACATAAATTTTATCTTTGATCTACTCTTAAGAAGTTTTGTCAGACCGTGCGAAAGAATCAACACAATCAAAAAACAAATAATCACGTTCATAAATTTATATCTAAACTAAAATTGCCAATGAAATTCTCCCCTGACTCTGAGTATAACAAACATCGATCGAACAGGAGCCAAGATAGCACTTTGGGTTGCGTCCGCCATCTTGAATTTTAGAACGTTGAAAATTTGACTGAAAATTCGAGTTTCCCAGAAAAAAATACCTACCGGTAACAATGGTCAAAAATATCGAATGTCTTTAACAATAATTGGTAGGACAGGAGCACAGATAAAACTTTTCTTCAACACACGTTCATTTTGATTCAATTTCATGTCGTGGATTGTAAATTAAGTCCCTTACACTTCCCTAAATATAAACTATTTAGAGGTTTTGGCAAAACATAGCGTAAGAGAAACTCTTCAAGGCATTGTAATAAGCCATACAAATTTAAAATTGGCCCATTAGTAAAGAACCTTAAATGTTCAGTTGGTAAACGCAAATGAACTTTGCAAAACATGATCCGCTCAAAAGTTAGAAATACGTTTACACGGGTGACATGATCCAGAAACGAACGGCCCTAATAGTCACACATTAGTCCTGCTGACATCTTTGCATTTTCAAAACCCCCTTCACTACATAACTGATTGGTGGAGTAAAGCAATGGACTTTATTTTCATATTGAAACTGCGCGCGCTAAATTGACATTTTTGTTTCTTATTTTGAAAAGTATAGGCTGAAGAAATGGCGGTGCGCATTTACTTCAATCAAAACTGGGTGGCGCAAAGGTGCAAGTTGACTCGGTACCTTCCACTCATGATAATGCGATCGAACAAACCGGTCAAATTCCGTATGTTTAACTGTTGGGCAATGACGTCAGAAAATTTGGTCAAGGTGAAAAAATCATTTATGTTCATCCATACCTCCGTGAATTTCCATATGAAAAGAAAATCACTGAATATTCATCTGAATACTGGACTTTGGATAATCGTAAATACCGTATCGTTAATTGGAGAAAAGGAAAAATATTCTATTACTCCTGTGAACCTTGCATACTCCTAAAATTGGAAGGAATAAATGACATAGTTATATGAATTTGGGAAACAAAGAAATGAGAAAAATTGATGAGTGCCCATCCATTCATTTTTAGGAATGCAAGTTGTGCCTCCTCAACAGCCACGTGTGACTGAACTTAAATGGATTGTATCATTTCTTCTTTCATTCTACTCGTCAAACTTAAAACTAGGTAGATCTTCACATTAAAATACTAGTCGTTCAACCTTTACTGTCCACAAGGCATTCGAATAATGCTTCAAAGCATGAAGCTGTTCCGTTTTTTACCATGAAATAAAAAATGGGAGGAAATTATGTAGAATTAAATGGAAATGCTGATTCCGGTAAAAACTTACTAATATCCAAAAATCGATTCATGCGACTTGGAAAGGATTATAATCTCTCAAGCTCTTCCCTCCTCTCTCATACTGGATTTTTGTTTTTGTTTTGTTACAGTACTTGCAGTTAATGTATAGTTTTTACGTTGTTTTGGAGTGTGTAACTTCAAAATATGGAAAAGACGCTCATCCATAATTTTGAAGCAACTTTTCGTGATTCAGTGTGAGTACAGCTTGATGGAACTGATTGCGCCGTCAATAACGATGCCTGTTGATCAAGAGAAGAATCGAAATGAAACTGACTAAACCTAATGTCCAGCAATTTGTGTAAATAATGTATAAAATAACAGTTGAGACTCTAACTGTAATTTTTTTATCGGTTTTCCCCCCAAATTTTTTCCTAAACTGTGCTCATGATTATTATTGATAACCATCATTATGTGCTAAAGGATGCTCTCGGCATAACTATTTACTTCGACGATAATGGAGTACAATCCCTTAAAAGATTGAACGTAAAATATGAACCAACGAAAAAGAATAGACGAGGAAAGTTTCAGCCACCGAGCCAACTAGACGGCTGTGAGCTACTCTAGGCATTTCTTTGAAAACCGCTAAAATATTGCTCATTCCTAAAGGTTACAAAGCTAACGGATATTTTGGTAACAAGTAACACATGTCTATAACTAGTTAAAGATTTCAGCCAATACAAAAGCAAAAATGAAAAAACAATGCAAACATCGTAACATATCTCGAGATTCTTTCATTGCTGCAACCAACCAGACTCGCAGAAAATTTTCCAGGCTCGAAAATCTATTAAATGAAAGTTGGTTGAGGCTCTTCTGAGTCGCGCTTTATATCGCGCACGATAGGCAATCGTGTTTTGTGACACTTTGTTGTATGGGGAAATATGCCCGGGTTTTTATTAAGACCTGAAATACAACATAATGCAATGTGGCGCGGCGTGACAGCAGCTCGAAACGCGCACCGGCGCCTACAAACCTAAGTGGATACTTCACGCATTGCGCAACGCTTGAAGTATCCACTTAGGTTTGTAGGGGCCAATGCGCTTTGCTTAGCGCGCTGGCCGGCCGCATGCCATGGCGTATTACCCACGTTTTCTTCTCCTTAAAAAAAAAAAAAAAAAAAAAAAAAAAAAAAAAAAAAAAAAAAAAAAAAATTAAAACCTTTTGGGATTTTGCTTGCAAGTTTGTACCAAGTAAGAACCAGTATGTATGTAGTTCTCAAAACAACGAACGGAGACAACATTTTTCATTTGCTGGTGCTTTCTACCTCAATTTTTGGGGGGATTGCACGAGGAAATCTACGTTCTTAAATCAGGGATTTGGTGTTGATAGCCACGGTCTGCGGCATCTTGTATACTCTACCGTGCTAAGGAAGAACACCGTATGATCCATTAGGCGTTGTCAAATTTCCTTTGATGAGACACGAATTTCCTGGTAAACTCATGAATATTTTCCTTCCCATTTTTCAGATAATTTTGTTCGCAATTTCAGTCCCTGACAATTTCAAGGAAAAATATTCCTTTCTTTCCCCGAAAATAAACATTTTATCGAAGGAAATTTGGCAACTCTCGAATGTTCACACGACGTTCTTCCTAGCACGGCAGTACTGTGGTCATTGAATCCAGGCCTTAGTAAATATGAATAACCTATGATTCATTAATTCATTATGCATGACTCCCGCATACAAGTATGTATAGTTCGGGGCATTTTTCTATTTTTCCCCTCATGCGTCTTGCGTCAAAAAACCTTTACCTCTGTTTGTTTGCGCCCTTTGAGTGGCCTTATATTTCATTGTTTCAAATTTGTATTTATTGATTGGTAATCGTTAAAAGGAAAATGCACTCTTGATTGCACTCCCAAGCGCGCTCACCGGAAGAATGCCTCGCATAAAAGAGCTGCAGCACAACTATCCGGAGGCTAGGCAGTTGACCGCTTGCATTAATTTTTCTTCATTCCTTTCAAACGAAAAAAAAAACTTCGGCCTCTTTGAATAGCTACAAACTCAACGTTACGTGCATTCAATTTGACCCCTACTTGCCTTAATGTTCAATTTCACCTATGCATGACTAAAATCTAGGGAACATGTGTACGCCTAGATTCATTTTACTCAAACGACTCCTACATCCAAATGCAATCCTGAAACACAAAGCATTGTAGGCACAAAACACCGAGAAACCAAAAATTATATTCATAGTATTTCCTTAAATATAAAGCCTCCATAAGGCAGATAATTACATCAGTTAAGGAAGCCTTAATATTTGAGGAACGGATATGAGTGCAACCCTATTATTTGTAGCATAGAAATGTTCCAATCCTCTCTATAATTGGACTTCATTTTGCAATTAGGAACTATAAATTCCGGCCCGGTTTAAAAACAACGTATGTGCCATTAGTTTACCTATGCACATAAGCGTTTTTTCAGATGAGCCAGATTTTATAGTTCCAAATTGCAAAGTGCAGTCCAGTTCATGGCTGTGACTCGTGAAATGGACCGAATGAGACAAAAAAGACCAACTCTTATTTGAATAAGTTATTTTCAGGAGGGAAAAAGTCCATTTTTGTGCGAGCCTTAGCTTGCATAAATGGACTTGCTAACTAAAACTCATCGATGAATGTACCTGTTCCCTTATGAAAACAACTGATTTATTTTGGGAAAACCGAGTACTGAGTACTTTTTGATTCTAACGAGCCGCCCTCTCTGTCAAAATGATAAAATAAGGAAAAGCATCTTACATGTCAAAGTAAGCATCGAACTTTATTTCGAATCATTGTGCCTTGTGGAGGAATAAAATTTCAAAATTATTTTTCTCGGTTCGACCTTCATGTGACCTAGTTCCTCCCTGTAGAAATTGGTCCAGATGACTCAGCCAGAATTATTATAGATCTTCAGCTGTCGGGCCCTTATTATTGACGGAGGGAAGTGAGAAGCTCATGTATTTTCGAATGTTTGTCTCACCGCAACAATTTTTGTAGCCACTAATGTTTAATTTTCATGATTGTAATTTTTATTATTATTTCAATATTCATGATTGTAATTTTTATTATTTTATTTACTATTCATACGCGGACATTCCCCAGATTCTTCGTCTTAAAACTTACAACTCGGCCAAATTAAATACGTTTAATGTGGTATTTTATTTACAACAACACCTCCAAATTCACCATGAAACGAAAGAACGTGATTAATGGTGTTGCTCAGAAACTCCGTTACTTAAAAGTTGTGACTGGTATTGGCTGCGTCAACTATTACATGATTCCGTGTAAGGAGAGAGAAATTCAGCAATAACACTTTAGATCCTCATGTGTGGTTGACAATTAGCCCTACCTCCATACCACATCATTAAATACGGTATATCATGACATGCAAGTCTTTCAGTATCGGGCGAGACGGCTACGCTCAAAGTCCAGTCAACACAGCCATGACTACGAGAAAAAATTCTACGATCGTCCGATTAACCCTATCCTAATGCCAACAATTATCCTGACGCCAGTATCGTATTTTTAATGTAGAATACAGTTAAATTTAAGTCCACAAACATCTGGAATTCAATGTCAAAAGGCAAGACTATCACACTAGCTTTCACTGGATTCTTCTGGTATGTAATTTTCTGTGATCACTTCTCAATTATTATTTCAACTATTAAATATATTTTCTAGCCATCAGCTTCGTAACTACAAGTGACTAGGCCCCAGGCCCATCGCGTCGTGGGGTTTGTCATCTTCATGGATGCAAAAGTTCCACACGGATCAACCCTTCCCTTATAAACGTGTTATTATATTTATTCGGACGAACTACTAACTAAGGTGCGAATTCAAGCAATATGATATGATGTTTTTGCATCAGAATTTTGTGTGGTACACAACTCGTGCAACGAAAGTTATTGGAAGTAACTAATGAATTTTTTGCATAAATTCAAAGTTCCTGCTCATAAAATAGCCATGGTATGCTGGAGTTAAATCGCTTCGCAACAGACAACAATTAAAATAAGCCACTCTTTATCTCGGCCGGCCCTTTGGCTCAGTTGTTGCAGGTTTGCTTTTAAACACTTTGAACAGCATAGTACGGGGGAGAAACATTACTCTGCTCGGTTGAAAAGACTACCAATTCGGTTTTAGGATCGCGGTTTGATTTACGAAGACTCTGGTTTTCTTGTGAGCGGGAATTTCAATTTCTTAGTAATCAGTGTTATTTTAAAACGACAATACCTAATTATGAATTGATTTTAGTAATTAATGTTGCGTTAATTGTGTTTTACTTACGTACAATTTTGAAAGGAGAGCCGTGGTAATCAGAATGATTCAAGCGTGTGATACAATTGCAAAATAAAGTCCATATTAATATTATCCTTGTGACACTGCCGGTTTTGCCGGCCTTACAATGGCTGTTAGTGTGTTATTCTATCAGAATGTGTAACATTCCTTTTTTTTCAGACTGGGAAAGCGTTTTCTTCATAATAGATCAGATGAAAAGATGACGCTCCCTCATGAATTATCCATCCTGAGAGCCGCACGAAAGCTTAAATTCACTTTGGATGGTGCATTTTCAATCGCCAAGCCTCGCTACAAATGGTCTTATGTGTCGTTGACCCTCCTATACCATTCTTCACAGATATTAAGTGAGGCCTTGCTTGTGACCGACATCGCAAACAATTTTGTTCTTACACCCGCCACCCTTGCGCGTCACATACATTGTGTATTAATGCCTACGGGATACATTTTTCTTGGAATTTTGTCCCATAAAAGGAATCTTTTAATTGAAACCGCTCAGGACGTTAACGAGATTTTGCTTAACGATCAGGTAAGAGTTTATTTGCATTACCTTTTTTATACGTTCTACCGAATTACTTAAAAATATTCTGTTAGCCTTGAAATACAACAAAGAAGGGAAAGGAAATGAGAGATATACATATAGAGGCAAAATAAGAACGAAAAGAATAAGGAGGAACAAGACAGTAACTGAAACATAGAACGAAATACGCACTTCTGCGATTAATCCCGAGATACTCGAACAAATTTCTACGCGCGGTTTTAGGTGACTTCCAGTGGCGAGGCGAGAATGATCGGTTACCGATAATTCCCCATTCGAAGCTATATGGTAAAGAGTCGATTATTAAGATGATCTTAACGAACACACTGTTTATGAATTCTTTCCCATATAAGTTTATGTGGCAAATCAGTCGACATATCTCAAAGCACGCCGCGGTACTCGTGGCTTCCCGATTTTTCTCGAGTGTAATCTCTTGATGCCAGGTAGAAAACATCTTCAACAACGCATTTATGCAGCTAATTCAAATCCGTCAAAAATTGAGATAAGCACTTCTGTAGCTTCACCACTGATATGCAACAAATACTGAAATATACATGTATAGCATCAAGGTTCTCCTCATCATTTTACTCAACATCATTTCATGCTATCCACTTAGTACTCAAATACATTCTAGAGTTAACGGCAAGTAAGTTTACGCATTTTAGCGGCTCTGGTGCTTGCACTAGAGCTGCTATTCCGGACGGTCCCAGCTGGGGAGTATCAATGCAGCATGTTACATTGTAGAGACCGCGCGTTGGTTGATGGGAATCGGCGCCATTTTCGGCTATGTTCCTTGTCATGACTTTATTTTATTGCATACTGTTTTATTGTTAGTCAATGCTATGTTGTGTATTGTATTTTTGGAATCATGGTGATACAGTCAACAATTCAAAACTTGTTTGTGCTTTTATCTCGTGATGGAAAAAATGTACTTTACGTTCAAAATTTGAAAATTTGAATTTTAAAGTTTTCGCGGTTAAGGAAGCTTTAACCACTGGGTTGGAGCTTCCTAGTCATTTACTCGATATCAGCTGATAGCAAACAAAGGTTACCAGGGAAACCGTAAACGTCTAACAACTATCGTGGCCATTGGGGCGATTATTGAAATGATATCGACTTTATGTCGCCGCTTACGACAGGACATAGCCCTATCTTAACTGTGTAATATATCGCAATTCGATATTGTTTTGATTTTTAAAAGGAGCAATTCATTCATACAGTTCCGATTAGTTTTGGCGAACGGGCCCTTAGCCTGCTTAGTACGTATAATCCCAAAACGCAGGAAAATAGATTGTAGGAAAATATTTGCATCGGAAAATCGTAACAATTTTCCCCTAGATGTCTTCCATTCCGGGTACATATTTATTGAAAACGGCGACTTTTTCAACAGTCCTATTTTTATCTACAACATCTAAGTGGCCCTTCATAATCATTTAATTTTGGCCCCTGGCCAGAAAAAGGTTCGGAAATTGCAGTGATTTTGCCGAAAATGCTGAAGTAAGTAAATTTGGGCATTTTTTTTCCTTCTTCAAACTCTGTGGAGAAGCACTTCTCCTCCAGTACATCTATTTTTTTACTTATCTCTCGCAAGGTACATTTACAGAAGGTGTGTTCCAGTATTAACAGTTCAGATTCGTTGTTTTTTTATTATAACGCTTATTTCGGAAAGCAATTATTACATTGTTCAATTCTACTGACTTTCAACACTCGATTATACTCCCGGCAAATTCTGCAGCAGCGTTTCAAATGTTGACTCTAATGCTTCCAACAGCCATCCGATGTCTAAGAGTTTATTCCTAGATTTAGGGATTTTCCGGAATTTCCAGGGATTTAGGGATTTTTCAGGAAATCTAGGGATTTTTTTTTGATGAGGTAAAGTTACCAAAAATCAACTTTTTAACCTCAATTCTAGCTTCGACAATCGAAAACATTTTTTCATCTATATTTTGTAGGCCTTTTTGGCAACACTATTTTCCCCGCAAATAAGCCGGAAATTAAAACGATTGCGTCCTTCGATGTACTTGACATTCAACTGCATTCAACCTGTTAATAATAAGAAATCAACTAATATTCTTTCATTTTATTGGTCTGGATTAGCACTGCTTTCAGAGAGCGCCAAAATTCAAACGAGCCAATCAGATTTAAATATTGCAAATCGCTACATCGAATGACATCATGATTCTTCATAAAAAAATGGCGCTTTTTGCAAAATCTAGGGATTTTTTAAGTATATTTGAGCAAATCTGGGGATTTAGGGATTTTTAGCGAAATCTAGGCATTTTTTTTCTTCCCCGCTAGGGATTTAATATCGGAAGACTGGCTTCCAGTATCGTAGCGTTGATCGTCGCTGATGTCGAAATGGAACCTAATGCCGGACTTACTGTAACACCTCCATTCCTCAATTCCGGTGAGGAATACGTCTCTACCCTTAACTCAATATAAATATACAAATTGATAAGTGAGTGCTTTAGTCTCCTGAAAACAGAATTGCGAAACTTAAAATTGGAGAAAAATGATGAGTAAATGAAAAAATGGAACCAATTGATGGGATATGTCGCATGCCATTCTGACACAAAATATGGCGTCTATCGAATCACCTTAACTAAATAAAATAACCAAATTTTCAACTCTCAAACTATCAACTATCAACTATCAAAATTCAAACTATCAAAATTTCCAACAATGACAAAAATGATTGTAATATACCTATAATGTAATGAAATATACACGCTCTAATCATTTAATTTGTATTACCTTTATGTTATGTACCTACATGTTATACTATTTTTATAATAAATTTTGCCAACATGCTTTTCAATTCAGTCTACAACATTTCATTCCGACGTGGCAATAATGATTTATAATGCCCCTAAACATTAAAATGAATTACAATAGTAATGCCGCATTATAATGTCGTATTATACATCGCAACGATTCATGTCCTACTGATTATTGATTATTGTAAGATGAATTCTGTTTTCTCTGATTGTATGTTTCATACGTGCGAAGCAAGTACGGGTCACTAGAAACGTGGTTCGTACGGGTGGCTGATGAAATTGATCTTCGAATACCTTTTGATGAGCTAGGGAAATGGAACCATCTGCATCTCATGGACAATAAATAGTTGCCGTAATTAAGGTCATCCCGTGATTAAGGTGCCGTGATTTAAGTCATAAATTCTTCATCTAATTCTTGATTCATCTCCAAAATGTCTGCTAAAGCTTTCATGCGCTTCTCCTTGTATGCATGAATGAGCAAATTGGGTATCGAACAAGCGGACACTTTTTGAAAATTTAGATGATTCTGGACAATATCGTACAGAAGTCCACGAGCTGCAGATAGAACCATTACCTCTAGCTCATCAAAAGTTATTCGAAGATCATTCAACAACCTCTTTGACAAGTTGCAAAAACTTTTCGTTAACAATAGTGTCACACGGTACTAGGAATATTTACTATTTAACGAACCTTATATTTCCCTGACTCAGTCCTAAATTATAGAAGTATGCGTTACTTTTCCAGCAATCCAAAAAAACAATTATACAAAAAACCAATACCTACACTTTCAGATATAAAAATGCAAATTTTTTGCAGCCTCGCTAAACGACTTATCAACCAGAGATTTTTTAGGAAGCGGACCTCCAAAGAGCTTTCAAAATTAAAAGTATACAACAAGTGATAATGCCATGTATTCGCCATATCAAAGCCCAATACACATTTATACACCGGCTACGTAAATCTGCTAAGTTACAAAACATGAATCGACAGTTGTCGGATTGTACATCAATGACAAAATGTGTCTAGGCCCTCATTCTTGACTACAACTACTGCCCCCAGAGCCGCTCTCCGACGCCAATGCGTTGGAGCTTCCTGCTTGTTTATTTTTATCACCTCTAACTATATGTTTTTGCATCTCTAGGCATGGAATATACCCGTTTGCTATATACCGTGCAACATTTATCAACTCATTCTTTTAGAGGACCCAGCATTTCATATGTTGTTCATTTTCCCCCTAGGATATCCTCAAAAGTGAAGAGCTTATGTGAACCCATACTTTCAGCAAGCATGACTGGGTCAATTTCCTTTGATGTCGTTTCTGCACTGGCAGTATCTCAGGTATGTTTTCTTCTTCCAAATATGAATTATATCTATAAATGATCTCTGATAAAGTCCCCCTATCATTCACCACAACTTTTTGTGGAGACGAATCTTAAGTGGTACTTTCACTCTTCGTAAAGCCTGCATTCGCGATCGCCTGTTGGGTTTCCCTCTTTCTGGGTAGTCAAAGCCTGTATAAATCAGTCAATGTTTAAAGAGAACACACTCATTTTCTGCTGGGGCCACGAGTAGAAGCTGCCATTCTTATCAATTGGGCTTAAGGCTTATCTAGAAATTGTCAGAATTTTAGCACAGTGAATGTGGATGTAAACATAATGATCACATTGAGTTGAGATCACGTTGAGCAATTATAGACATTTATTTTTATTTTTTAAGCTCGGATGGGTGATAGGCCGAGGTGTCACAATCTCATACTAACTTGGAAGTAAGTCGCAGTAACTGAACCATCTGAAAGTGCATGATGCCTTGCATCTATGCAACACTTGAAAAAAACACTCCGGCCGTGGAAGCCGTACTTACGGGCTATATAGACATACCGTCCGTGTTCCGGGCTCAGAGGCCGAAAGTTCCGAGCGTAGCACCCGGAGCAGTCGAAGTGCTCCGGGTGCTACGCCCGGAACTTTCGGCCTCTGAGCCCGGAACCCGGACGGTATGTCTATATAGCCCGTAAGTACGGCTTCCACGGCCGGAGTGTTTTTTTCAGTGAAAGAATCAACTACATTGTTGCACTATGGGCGGCTAAAATTAAAATTTCAGCCGAAATTATTTCTATCAATTCCTGTAAAAAAGGGAATACCCGAGCCGTCGTATGCAACGTTTTGACCGGCATTCCTATGACACATTCTGGGTGGATTTACCTCGCCAAACGGGATTTGCTGACAGTAATTGAATCAGTACGTGCAAAACCCGCTAACGTCCATTTTTCCAGTGGAGTTGATACAACCATAAAAGTGACGAAAGGACTCGCCTTGGGATTAAGGAAACCTTAAGATGAGTTTAAACGCCACTTCAGTAGTTGCTACCAACTTTGAAAAGTATTATGGACTCAAAAAAACTTAAGACCGGAAAAATGGACTTTGGCGGTTTTCGCACGTCCCGATTCAATTCCTATCACAGTATAAAAGCGTTTGCGAACTGATTACCAAATGTTACTTTCGACGGTGAAACTAACAAACCACGTATCTCGTTTGCGGTGTTTAAAAATCTACGCTCGCATTTTATTTTTTTGAAGTCGACCAAGTCAATATCATTCTTTGAAATTTTCACAGAATTTTCTCCGCACAAAGAGGAAAAATCACAGAAATTTTCAAGACTAGACGTTAAGTAATTTTTCATTTAAAAAATAAAGTATGACAGGAAGTCTGCGACGTCGCAAACCGAGATACGTGGTTTGGTAGTTTTACCGTCGTTATGTTGTTACTTATTACTACTACACCGAATGTTAAACTGCGATTGCTGCAATTTGAAGAACCTTGGGATGGAACACATATGATTTTCAACTTGCAGCAATCTTGGGTGGCAACTCATACTTTGGGCCTAAATTTGGGCACATGGAAAACTTATACCCAAAGTAAGTAGGGAATATAACTATTGCTGTATCGCATTTGCATTCAACCTGAATGTGCGAATGAGAGGAAAAGGAGACAAAATAATAATCCTCCCTGCACCCCGTGGTTTGACCGGTGATTATTGAAACTTCATTATCAATCAAAGACGCGAGCCCCCATTATGGCCCCATCGGTTCTCTCCACTCGCACGATGCACTTAAGGATGCAATGCCTTCCTTGCTATGCAGTGGAGGATTATTATTTCGTCTCATTTTCTTCTTCATTCGCACATTCAGCGGTTTTTCAGAACATTTAATTTGTTTCCTTAATTTCCTGGGCGCGTTTCGAAAAGTGGCGAGGCGTGAATAATCAATCTTCGATATTTCTCCATTTGAAGCTATGGTGAAGAATTGATTATAAAGGTGTTTGTTATGGCAGCACCCTGTTTATCGATCCTTTTCTGCAGGTTTAAATGGCGGAGCAATCGATCTATCACAAAACTCGCCACGCCTTTGGTTTTTGGACGGACGCAACAGGACTGTAGAGGCAATTTTGCCCCATCGTACCTTTTTCTACGCATTCTGAAGATGATTTAAAGGTGAAATCAAACTCTATGGCACTAAAATGAGTTTGTCTTCTTCTTTCCTCTCTCTTGTTTGCTGTTCAGGAATTGAATGCGCAAAACATTAAGATGGTGTTTGGTACTTTCACCACTATTGTAATCGTTTGTGTTTTCTTCATTCTACCAGCCTCCGTCTCGCACATGGTAAGAGTGTAATCATTGTTGAATGTTACAATTGAAAATGCCTATTAATCTCAGCAACCACGTAAAAATGACGACTAAGACTAAGAGTGTCATACGTAGTCTTTTAGATAAGTCAAAATTCTTCTCTCACGACTCTAAGAGTCCGAGGTCGATCCCTGATGCCGCAATAAGCAGGCAATATTAAACCCTCTATCGATTATGACCAATATTTGCTTGCGGTAAAATTAAGTTGTTGCCTAATTACATTTTTGAGTCCCTTCTCTAGCCCAAAAACCCTTTCTTTCACGTGTGTTGGCTTGTTTGTATAATCACAAAACTATAATTTTATTTGAGATAGTGCTTCTCTGAGTTGTTGCAAAGCGTTTTCTCCTAGGAGCGAGGACACCAACAGCAATGACCTCTATTTTAGACAAGCACAATCATAGGGTAATTATTCATGTAGAAATTGACTCAAACTGCATTTTTCTCTAAAATCTTGAAAATTTTCGCCAGAAGATGTGCGTTTTTAGTAAATATTTATAGCTACGGATCTTGAAGTCTCCATTTGAATGTTTTTTATGCATTTTCCAAAATGCAGATTCAAACAAGATTTTCTATAATGGGAAGGGGGAAGGTTGCATGTATCAGCATGCATGCGTTGAGATTTTCACATGTTTTGGTTAAAATGTAGCATACTATGTTGATTTTGATGCATTAAAAATATTAAAGTCTCTGTGGCACGAATTAATTTTCGGTGTCGGATTCTGGAGGACATCGATCTATGCTGAAACTTTCATTCAGTCTCAATGAGTCCCCAAACTCTTCTCTTGAACTTTCAAAAGTTTGACAATCACTTCTTCGAATAAGAAAAAATTGATGAAAATTTGCAACATCATGCCACAAAAAAATGGTTTAATTTTTCCTAAAAAATGAATAAATAATGCGTCGTTAAAAATGAGTGACACTATGCCATTTATGATTAACTCCTAAAATTTGATATTATCCTTTTATAATGTAAAATCATAAAAGTGACGCACAATGCGTAGGCGCAAAGCGGTTAGAGTGTGTACCCTGTACCCCTAGTTTAATACAGCTCGGATACTTATAACTTTCTTTTGATGTCATTTTACATGACTTGCTCATAATTACATTTAATGCAGATTTTTAAAGATTAAAAAACATTACAGGTTTGTATACTTTAATCTAATTTTTTTAAAATTTTATTTGTTCTGTTACAGTATTTGCAATTGCTGTATAGTTTTTACCTTGTTATCAAATCCGCAACTTCAAGCTCCACCAGAGTTACTGAGGTGTCTTTGTGAAGAAAGGAGGTGCAACAGCTCTCTGACTTGCGTGATAAAAAATGACGATAAATCTTAAAGTTTGTTTAAATAATATGCGTGTCTCAATAAAAAGTGAACATATCAGTTTACACTGATATGAGGCAAATGAAACTCAAACGTTCATTTTTAGTTATTGTATAAGACGCAGGGATATGACTAAAAACTGCGATGTCAGCTGTATGTTAAGGAAGCATTACACTGAGGAAGGAACAAAGGTCGATAATCAATCTGAATAGCTCTTTCGAGGAATATCAACTGTTGACGGACGCAAAGATCATAGAAATCGGCCGAGTAAAATAGTAGAATCTGTGAAAAATGTATGAAAATTTTGGGGGGTCAGAGAGCTTTTAGTAATGACTATACGTAAAAATTAGCAGGTAGTTTATTGTTGCTTAAAATCTTCCGACCTCTAGTGATATCAAACTTCTAAACGTTTAGGAGAGAAAATGTAATTTTTACACTTTTCATCGGTATATTCGTGTAAATGATTTAATTCAGTCGAGCGCTTTCATATACTCCTTATACCAGTCAGCCTCAGTGGTGTAGTGGTCAAGGCAGTTCGCTGCCAACACTGAGGTCCCGGGTTCAATCCCCGGAGGTGACTGATATTTGAGGACACTCAATGAGGAAAGTCGAAATCGGGGGGACTGCGGCCCCTATCCGACCCTCTAAATGGCATGAGAAGAAAATGAAGGGAAGAGAAGAAAGTGGCTAAATGGCAGAGAAAATGGCACGAGGGACCACGACTTATTATGGGTAAAAGGGCGAAAACCTATGAGAAGAAGGAAAATGGCAAACTAGAGAAAGAAAAAACTAAACCTAACCTGGATACCCCCCGCGAATATACAACAACTACTCACATGCTGATAATAAGGCTAGAATGGATGGCGGCTGGCTAAGTCCAAGGCGTAGGGGGGCGGAAGTCCCATGGCAACACTCACATGTTTGCGGCTCAAAATGTGGTGCTTAGCTAGGCATACTAAAAGGCGTGGCGACAGCGTAAAAACATAACTCAAAACTCATCACAAGTGTGCGAAGGCGTAAAGCTAACTACACGGCGACGGCGTAATGCAAATGAGGGAGAATGAGAACACAAACACCTGCGACTGCGTTGAGGTGACTGATATTTGAGGACACTCAAATATCAGTCATCGTGACCGTGGATGACTATGCCACTCCAATACCCTGACCCTTCGAGGTAACAGGGTGCGGGAGGGACATGGTCACCCAGTAAGTAATCCGTCTGCACTGTTCGACTGGGTTGTGAAAAATCGGTAATCACTCGTAGTGTGCGCGACTGCCAGCGCTACCTATCAGTGTAGATTGCAACCAGGCCCGCCACAAGGAGGGGGATACTGGGTCCTTGGTACCGGGGCCCGGGCCCTGGAGGGGCCCGTGACGCAGGTGACAAACCACTACGAATTCATGTGTAACCCTTGTCTCGTAGGGAAAAGTGAAAAAATTACCCTAAAAATTCCGCAAAAGGTGAATAAAGTTTCAAAAACACGCTAGGGCACTATAAAATTTTTCTTACTTTTTTAGAGATTTTCAAGATTTTGAGTATATGTAGAATGATATTTTTAGTAACTGTGTTTCATTTTCTTCCGTTGTCGGATGCTAAGAGGCTCCTTTCTGGGCATCCTCGACTTCAATGGCTTAACTTCCTTGCCATAGACGTACGAAAGGGGAGTCCAGGGGGGCCCGGCTCCCCATAGAATTGAAAATTATCATCTGCCCCCTCAAAAAAAAATTTATAGATGTTTTGAATGCAACAATTCGAAAGTTTTTGGTGCTGAAAGTAAACAAAAAGGCGTAATTATTCTGCAGAAATTGATGGAAAATCTCCATCATAAGAGCTTCATAATGCGTCCAAATAGATTTAAAATTTCAAAAATTTCCCGGGGGAGGCCCTCCGGACCCCCCCCCCCCCCCCTGTGCTAGGGGCCCGGGCCAGAAAATTGGTACCAGGGCCCGAGATGGGATGTGGCGGGCCTGATTGCAACAACACAGTCCAACTCGGTGGAGGCATGGCCGTGCTCCGAAAGCCCGTGCTCTGCAGCGTCTGCCACAGTCTTTGATAATGCCTTCCGTTGGCTATCAGACGGCCGCTGAGCCTTGCGGGAATATAGATGATACTCAAATGTGTCAATAGTACGAAGATATGTTAAGGAGCACGGTCCGACTTCGGGGTGCACGACGGCAGTTGCCAGTTGCCTTGGCCCCTTGAGGGCGCCTCGCCGGCCAGCCCGGCCTTACTTACTTACTTACTTACTTACTTACTCCTTATACCGCAAGCAAAAATTAGCGGACAAAAATAATGGCTCATAGTATTTTGAACTTTAAGAGAGAAAAATCAATTTTTCTACTGGCTATGTGACTGAAATATATTGATTTTCACATATTTGCATTCATGGAATTGATTTTTAAAGTCAACGATTAGATACATCGACCTGGTGTATCGAGTTCCTGCAATTTTTTACGGCAAATCAGGGGGATATTCCAAATGTAGATTGCTTACTTTCAATTTATGAATGAATAAAGCATCGGATATGGCTGAACTTTTTTGCATGACAAGATGCTAGAAATAACCAATGCAAGAAATGTTTAAAGCAATTGCATTAATATCTAGTCAATTTCTTTTCGAAAATTTAAGGGGATTTACAATTGGTGATTTGGCTATCATAGCCCCAAAATACCTTTATATCGACTTTATTTTTCAGGATTCGGACAGAATTATTCCTATTTTTAGCTTAAATTATTCAGTGGCCACCGTTCTTCAAGAATCTGATAAGCTTTTGCTTGAAGCAGATCAAAAAAGCTTAAACTCGTTCGAATGACTTTCTACACGTTCACAATCCACGGTCTCGTCGAGGTGCGTGGTTAAACTCGCAGGGTTGGATCGTGAATTCCTTTCATGTGCTGCTTAGGTACCTATTAAAATATCTGTGAATGAAAACTACTGAGGTTGATATGCACGAGTCAATGTCGCGCTTTATCAACACGTTGTGTTGAAGTTCACTGCCGGTTCTTTCTTTCCTTCATTTCTTAATTTTATTTCTCCTTATTTATTGAAATAATTCAGGCTTCAGAATTTTAAACCTTTTATCAGGCCCTGATTGACCTATGCATCCAATTCGTCACCCAATATACCAAGCCATCGAGGGAAACTTAAGTTCCATTCCCGTTGCGACTATATTTACTACGAACCTGTAAATAAGTTATTGAACAAAAGCTTACATTTTGCAAAGCAGTGTTCCCAAAAATATTTTCTGGACTTCCCCGAACAAATGTATTCCAGATTTTGGAGTATGCTGAATTTTGTGCTACAACGAAAAATTGTCTGTGCTGAGGTACAACGCATTCTGGAGGCAATTTGGTTGATGGACTTTTGGGATTTTTTTGGATTTATACTTCCTCGGGATTGAAGCATTGCTCGTCTCCTTGACGCAAAAAAGCTAATGCTGCTTTCCTACAATTCACAGTGGATTTATATTTTATTTGCTATTTCACGTTAAAAGCCCTAGAATTTCTGCTCTTTTCTTTTGAACGGTCCGTTACTTTTACACCCTTTGCACATCCTTGCGCTCACCAACCTTTTATAATCTGTCGTAATCATGTGACCAGTCATTGTAATCACGCATAAGCAAACTCTGATCATTGTTGATGATAGCCCTGTGAAATAATCAATGTCAATTAATTCAGAAATAGGAAATAAGGTCTCATTCGGCTTTAATTGTGACCATGTCGTACTCTTGGCTGGTGGAAGTGCCATTCACGCAGGTAATTTGGCAACATTGAAATGTAGTAAAGTTCTTTCGTAAGGAAAACGAGAACTGCGGCATCGCCGTGGAATCGACAATTATCATGACTCAGTATCTCTTCATCAATCTCAAATATGTCATGACGTAAGGTCAAAGAGGACTGACGCTCAAGCTTCAAAACATCGCAGTTGGCCAATCGCATCGACTTGACTCGGAGGAGGAGACAATCTCCATGATCCATTTCCGGTTTGTTCATTTTTCTTAAATAATTCGAAAAGCAATATATAAAAGAGGGGGAGGGCACATTTGACCGCGCGAAGAGAAGAGAAGGAGCTTTAGTCCACAGGTGCTAAATTAGCAAAGCGGCTTTTGTCGAGTTGGGTCGGAATACTGATTTTAATATTTTGACAGAATTTTTCTTATAATGTCCTAAAGAAGAAATTGGGGAGCGTTCATAAATTACGTAACGCTGTTTTTGTACCTCCCCTGCCCTCTTACAGCTATTTGGAATGCAATCCTTAATCCCTTTTTATAATTATGTAATTCTTGACGGCCCTCGCTTCAGATCCCAAATCTTGAGAGAAAATATTGAATAAACAGCTAGATACACTTTAAAGTATTTTCAATGAAACTCGGACAAATAACGTCGAAGAAAGATGACGATATTTTTATAGTTTGTGCGGCTTGTGGAGGTAGGTACATTGCCAGTGTCGTACCTCCCGGTGAACTATTGTTCTGTTCTGTTTTTAAATATTGTTACAGACTGATGTAACAGTCCAGATGACTTGACGTATTCATTATTCCAGAAGAAGATATCATGAGCCCTAAAAGCTTGGACGGAAAAATTACGACTAATCATGAATTGTTAGTCTTAAAAACTGCGCGGCAATTCAAATTTCTCCTCGGAGAAGTTTATTTGATGACAGACCGAATAAACTGGCTTTTGGTGCCACTAGTGTTACTGCAGCATATTTTGCAGCTAACAGGTGGGATTCTTCTTTTAACTGATGCCACCAATACGCGTTCGTCTGTGATGCCGGCGGATGCTCTTGCTCGTAAAATGCATTGCCTAATAGCGCCGGTAGGCTACACAACTCTTGCAATTTCTTGGCGGAAGACTAGCATGATGATTGAAATTGCCGAAGAGGTTAACAAACTTTTGCTAACCGACCAGGTAAGCGGCTTTATGGTTGTTTAACCCAATTTCATCGCAGCAGATTAAAGGGCACCTCCAGCTAAAGTGAAAAATTATCAATAAGTAGCACGACACATAATGCACTAATAACATAATCAACAAATTAAAAGGATCACTGCTTAACCAATCGACAATGCTAACACTGCTTTTCCTCAATTTAAAATGAATATATATGTAAGACCATCAACGACCTCTACGGGTTCTCTAGGGTCAAAACATGTGAAAACATGTTGGCACTGAACGTGATAGAAAATGGGGAAAGTAGTATGAACATAATCGAATGATATAATGAAAATAATCCCCTATGATGATGTGCATCGAGACACTAGCTGAATAAAAATGCTGCCATTTTTAAGTGTTATCCTGAAATTGTGATTTTTATGCAACGGGAATTCTTATAAAGAAAGAAATACATAATCAGTAAGCAAGATATTTTTCCGTACAGGCGAAATAGTTTCAAGCAAAGTAGATTTTACATCTTTTTTTTTTTTTTTTTTTTTTTTTTTTTTTTTTTTTTTTTTCAAAGCTCTTATGATGAGGTTTTGACCTGACTAGGTTATTTCGCCAAGCTAAATAGAAATTAAGAGTTTTCATTGACTATGTAGGGAAAGTGCGTTACCGCCAGATATTCCTGCGCTTTTTTTTCAGCCAATCAGACACCCGAACATCATTTCTTCATTTTTATGGAAAATATCTGGGATATTGAAACCACATGTTTTTTTTCGAAGTCAGTCAACTTTTCGGAAATCATGTTCTTGGCTGACGGCGTTTTTTGACGTTTTTATTGATGTATTAATTTGTTCTATTTTCTCCAGAAAACATAACAGATCTTGCTTTTTGAAAATCAATTTTCTTCCTACCGAGTCGATGTTTTTGACTCTCCATCAGCTCTCTGGTCAAAAACATTGATCCAAGTGTTTCTTCATTCTCGAGAAGTCAGTCGTGAGCATATCGACGGTGAAACTATCAAACCACGTATCTCGTTTGCGGTGTTTAAAAATCTATGCTCACATTTTATTTTTTTGAAGTAGACCAAATCAATATCATTCTTTGAAATTTTCACAGAATTTTCTCTGCACTAAGAGGAAAAATCACAGAAATTTTCAAGACTAGACGTTAAGTAGTTTTTCATTTAAAAAATAAAGTATGACAGGAAGTCTGCGACGTCGCAAACCGAGATACGTGGTTTGGTAGTTTCACCGTCGATATACTTCTGCCGAAAAGTTGACTGAATTCGAAAAAAAACATACGGTTAGGTTCCCAGGTTTCTTCCATAAGAATTGAAAAAGTGGTCGTCACGTGTCTGATTGGCTGAACGAAAGCGCAGGAAAATCTGATGGTTATGCAGGCACTTTCCCTATATTCAATTCGGACTCTTATTTTCTCTTCGCTCCAAGTTGAAAACTTATTCCTTCAAGAAGTTACTTAACACATTCCTTCCGGATGCAGTTTCCCATTTCAAATTCTTTGCGTGCGGCAATCATCACAGACTTGGAGAATCGTCACCGGGTAATCATCATCTGTGTAATGTCAGGTGCACAGCTCATGGTTTTGTTCTACTTCGTGCCTCCTATCCTCAAATTCCTGACCAGCGCTCCGTCGTCGCGACAGCTTGACCTCCCACTGAATTTGCCGGATCCGCTCTCTCTCATCGGGTTCACACCCACTGACGTATCACGTGCAATAGCCTATTTCATTTGCATCCTCTCTAATATGTCTCATTTCTACATCGTTTACCTCGGGAAATCGCTCACCTTCGTCATTATGGATTCCCTGAAGACAGCATTCTTCATCTGCGGACAAAGTTTACAGACCTTTGGTCATGAAGGGTTCTTGGATACGGAACAATTTTTGAGCGCTGTTAAGCTGCATCAACGTGTGCTCAGGTGTGTTTTACCATTTACATACATACATACATACATACATACAAGTCGCTTTACAGCACTCCCTCGCGCTCTACGACTCCTAACCTCCACTGCTCTCTTTCAAACCACAAATCTTGGGGGATTGAGCACCTCAACATTTCTGCTTCAATCCCGTCCCTCCAACCTTTCATTGGGCGCCCTCTGCGTCTTTACCATTTACATACTCCTTCAAATTTTTTAGAGAATTTTATTCGCACTTTATTATGGTATATTTGAAAATTTGGAGGGAGACTATGAAAAAATGAATTGTCCACTAGAGGATTTTTGGTACACATACAGACATCAAGCCGTTTTCACAGCGCAACCTTGCGCTCTGCGACGCTCAATTGCCAGGCAATTGGCACCTCCTGATCTCCTCTTTCACTTCTTGTCGCTGCTAGGGCAACCGATCGTCTGCCATCCTTCGCACATGTCCATACTAGACCAACTGCTTGGACCTGATAGCGTGCACATAACATCGATATCGTGATTTTGTGTGATTTTTGGTAACATTTAAATTACTTAACGATATTTTCCTTCAGCACGGCAGCTTACTGATAGGGAGGGACCCGAATAGTTGAAATGTCATCGACTAAGTAATAACATATTTTCGAAGCATATAACGCATATTTAACGCATTTCAATGCATAATGGTATATTTCCCCTTCATTTACACATGCATTAATACATGCAGTATACTACCCTCCAAAAATAACATAATATCGCGAGATCTTTCCTGGACGCTACACGTTCTAAATCCTGAACCAACTGTTTCTTGGCCCAAAAAAAAGAGGCCACATTCCGAAAATTTAAAAGTTTAAAAACTGTTGACAGCTTCAAAATCATAGAGAATTACCCAACAGAACTCTGGCAATTATTCAGGCAGGTATCGAACATTCAAGAAGATCAAAGTATTCCACTAATGAATGTTTTTTCTCTCATATTTTTCAGATTGTCCTCAAAAGTGAAAAACGCCGTTGAACCCTACTTCATAGTGAGTTTGACAGCGTCAATGTGCTACAATACAACTTGTGCATTAGCAGTTACTCATCAGGTATATAATAATGAGTGCTGAGTGCATTGTGTGCGTTCAGAGTAGACTTTTTCACTCTAAACTTTTCCCCGGGTGAAGTATGAATTTCATTCCTGCCCAAGCTATGCTGCACTTAATGTTCCATGGACTCATGTAGAGACATTTTTGGTGCATCAATCACTATCGTGTATCTAAATTGTCCTCGAATAGCTCAATAACAGAATTGTTCAAATCATTTTCTCTTTTCTGTCGAAAAAAAAGGGATGGGAAATACATTCTCTACAGGTAATAAAATTAAACTTGTCAAGATTAAGTGGGGCTAAGCGTAATTAGCCTCTTCTATCTAACTCAGAGCACCCTCTCAGCGATTTCAGTCACCTCGCATAAAAAAAAAAAAAAAAAAAAAAAAAAAAAACTGATAAATTCAGAACTCCTGATATTTCCGTGTGTTATGTTTATTTTTCAAATTTATCAATATATAAATATGTTTCTATAATTTCTATTTTATCAAAAACATATACCCCTATAACTATTACGCAATCTTAGTTGCTACTTTTGAAGTAAAACATTGGAGCTATGATGTGTTGGTCATGATTGCAACAAACTATGAGAACAAGTGGACGAAATTTTGCAGTTAGGAACTGCAATTTCTGGCTCGTTCTAGAAACAACATTTGTGTCATTTCTTTCTTTATGCGCATGGGCTGGAAATATCAGTCTCTTATGAAAAAATGAAGTCCCATTTGAGAATGCTGCACATCAGAATTTGGTCTTTTGCGTATGTTTCAGGAAATAATGTTTTTGAAATGTTTTTCAATTTTCTGAACTGTCCAGGAATTTGATGTTCATAACGCTAAAATGATGTTCGGTATGATGGTTTCTCTTGCAATCATCAGCTGTCTCTTTATTCTTCCGGGTTCGACCACCCACCAGGTAAGGAAATAAATCATCTTCAGAAGGAAAAAAAATATACTCACTTATTTTCACGACAGCAGGATTGTGACGCACTTTCTTCACTGGAAATTTGCTCATTCCGAGGGTAAATTATCCCAGGTATACATAAAAATAAAAAAAATACCGCACCACCGTCCAGTAATACTGTAGTAATGATAATTTAAGATATTTTTGTAGGTCTGGTAATCATTTTTCATTGTATTTCTAGTAAACAAAGAGACGAAAAGTATGTCCTGAATGTACTAAAAATACAGTATAAGACACTCAAAATGTTTAAAAATTTTCTTGAATTCTACTTAGGGTCCCTGTTTAGCTGTAGGGTGTCGCTGTCCTTCGGATCTTCCCTCACGCAACGCTTAAATCGACCTTTTCAGGTTAAAAATCGTAATTTCGGTACTAATCTCCCGTCAAACTTGAACGTGCGTGATCGTACTCAAAATTTTACAATTTTTCCAAACCTCTAAAACTCCGAATATAATTTGTGCACAGGCTGAAGATCTGGCTAATCGCATATACTTCAATGAAAACTGGTTGGTACGAAGACTTAAATGTGCTTGCCACTTCCCATTCATGATAATGCGATCAAACAAACTAGTACAATTTCGAATTTACAACTGTTGGGTGGTGTCGGAAGAAAATTTCCTCAAGGTAAATAAAGAATCTATTTGTTTCTACTCCTGTACGTGTATGATGTATTTGTACTTTTCGCACGTTCAGTGTCAATACTGATTATGATAATATTGATAACTATATTTTGATTCGTCAAATGCTCAAACAGGCAAGCAAATGCGTCAACTTTGTGTTTTTTAATCTTCAACAAACAAACAAATGAGTTTCTTATTTTTACAATATAAATCATAAGTAACTTCACACATTTGTCAGTTCAGTATAATTGAATAAAATGCCTTATCAATGAAATAGTTTTCGATTCTTCTAGAAAATATCTTGCTATCAGCCGTATCTAGCTAATATCTTTCGGCAGTAGAAATTTTATTTTATTCCCCGTGTTAATACATATAATATGCACGTCGCACAATTTTTTAATTTTGTTGGCATTTTGACACATGTACGTTGCTCTCCTCAAAATTATCTTTGAAGGGAAAGTTAGCAGTTTTTTTGTTTTTGAACATTTCACGGCATGAGGCATCGTTTTTCAAACCATAAATAATTCTGAAAGATTTCTTTTGTGATCTAAAAATTCCTTCTGTCACTTTTTTACAGCAGAATGACCAGGTTAATAGACAATAATTCATATGTCCTTCAATTAGTGATCGATAAATTAACATCAGTATATTCAGTTCACAATTTTTTTAAATATATATTAATAGAAATATAATTTTGCTAATTTTGCTTGAACGGTTGTCGATGTGTGTTCCAAGACTCAGATTACTATCTAACCATAGACCTGGATATTTCAGTACTTTTGACCCTTCACTCCTTGTCTCATTAACTGCAATGTTAATGAAAATATCAATTTTTTTGAGACGGCTATAAATTTAGTTTGTACTTTCTTCATTGAATGTAATCTCGTTTCTTTTTACCTTTATGTTCCAGTATCTACAACTTCTGTATAGTGTTTATATTGTTTTGCAGTCTACTTTTCCGAGTTCTACAAGAGAAACTGGCCCGAATGCTATCGTTAAAGTATCCAGTTGAGTGAGCAACCACCATCAAGTAACTGGACCAATGAAATTAATTGTCAATCTGAGACTACTTTGAAATTATTTTCGTGACTCATGGACAATTTTACAATTTGCCACGTTATAATCATAATGCTCTAAGTTGAATTTTATGTTCAAATGGCTTTTATTAGTTTTAAAAATAATCGATTTGGATGTTTGAGCTTTTTTTATAAAATTATCTTTAATTTCGTCATACATAACACATTTTAGCCAGATAAAACCTTAACAAGTTGGATTTTGCAATCGCTAGCGATAGCAATATTCGTCATGGGAACGTTAGCTTCTGGGATATGAAAATGTTAAGGTACAGTTCGTTTGTAGTATCTTCTGAATTGAAGGGGCTATGTAATTTTGTGTTGACATCTCTTTTTTAACATTTTTAATTATTTTCTTTGCATACAAGAAAGCTGTTATGTACCAATTATTTATTTTCGTTGAATTATATATAGTTTTCGGAAGTTAACGCATTTAAGTTTCAGGTTCGCTTTTTCGGCGTAAAGTATACGTAAGGTGTCCCAAAAGCACCGGGACTTGTTCTGTAACTTCGAAAGTAAGATAGATACAGACATGATCTTGATCTCATTTTAAAGATCAACTCAATACCTATCGATTAAAACCAAGATCAGCTCAATCGGATAAAAATTGACCGAGTTATGGCAATTTGAAATCAGCGAGGAAAGTTTACGCCTACGGTTTTTAAGGAAGATTCTTCATCGCCGTAAATCGAAAAGTCGGCCGATAAAGTGATGCTTATTGTGTTTTTTTATTTTCGAGGTGTCATTTATCAACATTTTGTACCATCAAACACAACAGTTGACAGTGCGTATTATTGCAAAGTACTAAAGGAGTTGAGAATGCACATTTCCCGGAAACGGTCGGACTTGAAAGGTTCGTGGATACTCCATCAAGACAATGCGCGGCCTCACACATCGAGCTTAACACGTGAATTTATGAGTAAAAATGGAGTTGAAACAATCCCTCATCCCCTAATAGCGCTGACTTGGCTCCATGTGATTTTTGGATGTTTCCCACGCTTAAAAAGGAGCTTCGCGGACGAAGATTCGTATCGAAGACCGAAATCCAGAATGCAATTCAAAACTTCTTCAACTCCATCCCAGAGGAAGAATTCAGGAAAACAATGTTGGATAAGTGGCAAGAGCGCATGGAAAAGTGCATCCGGTTTGATGGACGGTACTTTGAAAAGCAAAAGGAAATTATGGAAGATTCGAAGGAAAGTGGATACGAATATTAACTTTTTGAATCCTGGTAAGCGAAAAATCTTCCTAAAAACCGTAGGGGTAAACTTTCCTCACTAATTTCAAATTGTCATAACTCGGTCAATTTTTATTTGATTGAGCTGATCTTGGTTTTAATCGATAGGTATTGAGTTGATCTTTAAAATGAGACCAAAATCATGTCTGCATCTATCTTACTTTTGAAGTTACAGAACCAGTCCCGGTACTTTTGGGACACCCTACGTATGATATTTTTACTCTACACATATGCCCGAATACGCATCATAAGGGACCTATGTGCTTCCTAAGTTGCCAAGTATTAATTATTGTTAGATTATTGGTCTAAAACATTCAATACAACCAGTAAAAATTAGATGTCCCCTACGAGATTCGAACCCCCGCTCCCACAAAAAGTGACTCTCTCCCAGGCTCCGAACGGTGTTGTAGTCATCTGAGCTATCTCGCCGCTCGGATATGGGAGGAGAAAAAGAGAACAGTTAAGTGATCTCATAGTCATCATCAATATCATAGTCATTTTCAGGACGTTTCATTGTCCAACAGGACTTCAGAGAAATACTGAGCCATCAAATTTTTCCCTTGAAATAATAAAAAAAGTCTTGAATTTTTGCCAGTTTTTATAATAATAATAAAAAGAAATACAATAAAAAATACACAAATCCATGATAATTTATTTAGTATGCTCTTTTTATTTGGCAACTTAACCGATTCTGTAGCTAAATAAGTTTCAATATAGTAATCACTTGGACCGAAACGACGGTTGCACTATCAAAATTTTACAATCCATATTGAACACCATGGATCCCACCATCGAAGTTCTTTGCAAAGTGCTTCTTTGCATCGACCAATTACCCCTCGCTAAACCGTTAAGTCTACTTTTGATGAATTAACGTCACCACATGACACGTCACAAAGTCCTAATCGATGTCCTAATCGATGATGACTTTGAAAAAGTATCAATTCTCAACGGAGTAATAAATGGATTTAGCATTGCTAACCATTGCTTTGACAAAAAGGTAACAATTATTTTGGCTTCTGCGTTAATCGAGTACTCTCCCATGAAGGTGAAGGGCAAACGTCATTTACGATCAATACCAGTCGGTCAAGCGCATCGCTTAAACTCACAAGATAAGTGTTGTTTTATGGACCATTTCTGATGGTTGGTGCAGTTTTCCTTGGACGATTAGAAAAAAATAAGAACAAAAACTAAAAAAAGAACCCCCTCCCCCCCCCCCCAAAAAAAAAAAACAATAAATGAAATGTTTCGCAGATGAGTAGAGCTTTTTTCAGAGGAGCATTTGATAACAAAATCGGGATTGAAGATTTCGACGGAATATTACTTCGAGTGTCATGAAGAATAAATTCCAAGCAGGTTAGTTCACTTTCAATACCTCATCAAGGCAGTAATCAACCATTTTAATCATTTAATGACGCCATATAGGCACATTAAAAAGAATATGAATGATAAATTCCCGCGTCTCAAATAAACAGAAATGTATGAACCCTGCTACAGCAATGACTTAAAACAAAACTTAGAGAGTTACGAATTTATTGTGAAAATTTTCAAATTGAGCCGTATGCAAAAACGACATTTTTCGCCCCCCCCCTCTAAAACTTATTCAATCTTCGTCTATCAGTTACTAATACTGGAGCGCTTCTTTCCCCAAATTTTCAGACCCCCAAAAAATTTTGGGGGGGCGCTAGGGGGGGGGTGGAAGTCAAAACCTGTGACCCTCGATATCTTTCGAACGAAACAAGATATTGAGGCCCGGTTTGGACAAATAATCGTCTAAAATTGCATACTTTAAGATTCTAAAGGTCAAAATCCCAAAATTAAATTTTAACTTAACTCATGTGCTTTTTTCAGTTTTTGAGGAAAAACAATTTCTTTTAAACAGATTAAACTGAAATTTCACATTTTTTGATTTGAACCAAAACCAGTTTTTTAAATTGTTCGTCTTTTTCCGCATCCAACGAGTGGTAGTGTAAGCTGGGGAACCGAACGGTTCCGGAGTTATGATCGATTGAAGTTTCCGCTCAACGCGCGCCGACCGATTTTCGCGCGCAAAAAAGTCGGATTTGACTGTTATTAAATCAGATTTAATGTTCAAACTGAGTAAAATGCATTATTAGGGACTCTTGAGGGTCGCTGAGTCCAGAAATGACAGATACTTCCAAAAAATTCACGTTTTTAAAATTACAGCTCCGTACAGGACCACTGAGCGGCCGGTCGGCGCTCAGTGGGCCTCTAAAATAGCGCTACGGAGCTGTAATTTTAAAAACGTGAATTTTTTGGAAGTATCTGTCATTTCTGGACTCAGCGACCCTCAAGAGTCCCTAATAATGCATTTTGCTCAGTTTGAACATTAAATCTGATTTAATAACAGTCAAATCCGACTTTTTTGCGCGCGAAAATCGGTCGGCGCGCGTTGAGCGGAAACTTCAATCGATCATAACTCCGGAACCGTTCGGTTCCACAGCTTATCCGACCACTCGTTAGATGCGGAAAAAGACGAACAATTTAAAAAACTGGTTTTGGTTCAAATCAAAAAATGTGAAATTTCAGTTTAATCTGTTTAAAAGAAATTGTTTTTCCTCAAAAACTGAAAAAAAGCACATGAGTTAAGTTAAAATTTAATTTTGGGATTTTGACCTTTAGAATCTTAAAGTATGCAATTTTAGACGATTTTTTGTCCAAACCGGGCCTCAATATCTTGTTTCGTCCGAAAGATATCGAGGGTCACAGGTTTTGACTTCCACCCCCCCTAGCGCCCCCCCAAAATTTTTTGGGGGTCTGAAAATTTGGGGAAAGAAGCGCTCCAGTATTAGTAACTGATAGACGAAGATTGAATAAGTTTTAGAGGGGGGGGGGCGAAAAATGTCGTTTTTGCATACGGCTCTTTGCCACTCATATTTACAGATTAAATGCTACTCCTTGAATAAATAATGATTAAATTTCATATTCGAACACACTATCTGACGAGGGATTATTCTTTAAAACACTAAACTTGAGAATTTTTCTTAAAAATGCAAAGATTACATTGTTTTTACGTGGTCGAAAAACTACGCAACGGTGCTATTTTTCAACGAAAAAATAAACGCACCCTATTGAAATGCACAAACAAAATACAAGCTTTTTCAGACAGAAGAAACGAGACTCAGCCTTTGTTGTAAAAATGAATTCAAATGAACTCACCCAATGAATGTCAATGTCAATGGACATGCCAAATAAATTTAAATCGGCATGCATATAAAATTAACCGGATTTGTCAAAACTAAAGCCAGCAAGGCAAACAATTTGGGCAAAATTATTGTAATATTATTACATGTTAATGTTAAAAACAAACCAAACCTGGAACAAAGACAGAATTCACCATGGCAGCATAGAGAAACTTGGTTCCGTCATCAAGCCTGCAGTATAAATTCTTTTGTAGTCTATACGACCTTCTAAAGTAGTTCATCATTTGCTCTCATGTCGTTTCTCTTTAAAATTACGTGAAATCAGACGTTAATGGTGGTGTTATTGTAAAGATGCATTGAAAGCCTGAAAGTTAGTGTTGACGCGCATATTTGTTGAATATCGATAAAACATTCCGATAACTGTCTATCTTTATTATTTCAGGCAAAATACCTATTTTTGATGGAGGATTGAAAGCAAATATTATGCCCAATCATGAATTGGTGGTCTTGAGAACAGCACGCAGGTACAGAATCGTTCTAGAGGGGTTGTTTTTTATTACAGAGCCTAAAATAAGATGGATTTTGGTGCCTTTGCTACTGCTACACCACACCACGATGATATTGGGTGGGATTCTACTTGTAGTTGATGCCACCGCTACTTATTCCTTGTTGATACCTGCTACCCTTGCGCAAAAACAGCACTGTATTGTAGTTCCTGGGTGTTACATGACATTAGCAGTTTTTTGGCAAAAAAGTAGACTGTTGATTGAAGTTGCCAAGGAGGTCAACGAAGCTTTGCTCATAGACCAGGTAAACGGATTTGCATAGTTTTTTTTCTCGAATTCGTCCTCATCAAACAAATCTTATCTAATTGAAGGGAGAATATAAAAGTTTGAAGAGAGTTCGAAGCCCATGTGATGAAAATCCATGAGGAGGATGTAACACGAGTTGAAATAAAAACGAATTGAAAGGAGAGAAAGTACACCAAATTAACGAGGTTTGAGGGCACAACGAGAGACCCGGACAGCGTGGTCAACGCCGGGAGGGTTCCAATTGCTGCCCCACAAAATTTTTAAAAATGCCTAAATCCGAAGATTTGGTCAATACATCTCAAAATAAACTCTTCGCCCAAATTTTCAACCAGAATATTTGGCAAATATATCCTAAAAAAATGTTTCAAAAAATATTAACGGCACATTTAGCTTTACTTTGTGTTCTGCTTCTCATGTAAACACAAAAATGTAGCTCACCATCTTCTACCGTGTGCGGCTTGCATAGTTCGCAAATTAATTGTGGTGATTATTGTAAAATTTTAAGGATAATTTTTTGCATAATTTTTATAATTTCTAATTATTATTTAAGGAATTTTAAGCAAACCGAGGTTTGCATTCGGTTCAACATTTTCGACCGATAAAATACCTACTAAATGAAGCGTATATTTATAAGTATTCTCAACTCTCACAATTAAGTCATGACCTAAAATCTATACTTCTTCTTTCGTCAAACTGCTGACTTGTTCTCACAAAAATACGATAAATGCCTTGCCCACGCAGCTACCAATCGCAAATGATTTGCGTGCAGCCGTCATCACAGACTTGGAGAATCGTCATCCACTAATCGTCCTCTATATGACGTCGATATCGCAAGTCTTAATTTCGTTCTACGTTCTGTCTCCTGTCGTCAAATTTCTGACCAGTACTTCACCACTGCGACAACTTGAGCTCCCTCTAAATATGCAGGATCCACTATCTCTTGTCGGGCTCACCCTCACTGACGTCACACGGGTAACGATCTACTTCCTTTTTAGCACCTGTCTCATGGCTACCTTCTTCGTCATATACCTAGGAAAATCCCTCAACCTTATCATTTTGGATTCCTTGAAGACAGCATTCTCCATTTGTGGACAAAGCTTTGAAACCCTCGGCCGTGACGGTCCGTCGAATATGGAGCAATTTCAAAGCGCTGTTAAACTTCATCAACGTTTGTTCAGGTGAGCGTTTATCCGAAGGAGGCAAAGCGAACATCTTTCGCCTACAGAGAAAAGGCAGAAGGTGATCCGGAGTCTTAATTTAGAAGCTAAAAGCAAATCCAAACTGAAATAAGTACAAGTCCAAAATAAGTTAAATTTTACAGCCTTCGGTTTGATACTTCACATTCACAGGGAGTCCGGAAGTTAACATACTTAACTCTCAGGATTGATATTTTAGGCTCAAAATATGACTATTTTATCCAAAACATATGCCCGAAACGCTACTCACAAAAAAAAACTACGGCCTGTGACCCGGTTGCTCTGGCACTGGTGATCCCGGCGTTAACGCGCTGTGCGCAAGCTAGTACTGGACAGCGGCCGGTGTTCCCGTGGACCCGCGCGGCCTTCATGGCCGTAAGACCGGTAGGAGCCGAGGTAAGTTACGGGTTTCAGGATCGGAGCCAACCGCTTCCACGGCCGTTGGCAGCTGTGGTGAGATTCAGTTTCGGAAATGGCGTCACCATCACGATTAAAATGAGACGGTAGTGTATATTGCGAAAATTATAATATTTTACGTCAATGTTATTCAGTGCGTGAATTTAAAGTTGCCGCCAGCCTTGAACATTGTCGGGAGCGATCGCAGCCCACCACTCAGCGTTGTTTATTGCGGTTGAATTAGTAAATTGCTTGTCATTGTTGGTCATTGCCTCATTACGTGTGTTCGTTTTTCGTTTAATTTTGGAGGTTTTCGATATATTTCTTGATTCTGTGCGGTGCACGACTTGATTCTAAATTTCTGTGGTGATACGCTTGTCATATCTTCGGAAATGCGACGAGAGTTACGTGAAATTGTATTTTTCCTACAACATTGAGCTCATATCCTCTCGCCAGTAGTTCGTTAGCAATTCACTTATTTTCCCTTATAAGGGAAAAGAACTTAAATCCAAGAAAAGCAATCAATTACCTGCACGCATCTTCCAAGAGTAAATTACCGCCACACTAATATACTGAGAATGTGAACAAGAATGTCTATTTACCGATTGCACACTTCATTGTGCACTTTGCTTGTCACAAGATTGGGTTGATATATTTATTCCATTTCAATCTAATCTCTGGTTATACTTAAAAGTTCTTCAATTGAGAGTAGTAGTATTTCATCTCCGACATCACACCTCCTCTCTCTGTTGCCAAAATAGCTGTCGCAGCGGAAGCTATAAGCCATCTTGGCTGCGTTGATTATCGGATTTTAAATTTAAAAAAAGAAAAATAGAAAATTTTAAAAAGAAAAAAAAAGGGAAAGCCAGTGCAAAACACATTGTTGCTGTGAATATCTCATGATTCTATCCAATTTAGGGAGACTCAGTGTACTGTAATAGTGGTAAATTTGTGGGAATCGCGCATCACGCTTTGCTGAAGGGAAGATCTACAATTTTAAACAAAGTGTGACAATTTTCGGTGGTATATTTTACGCTAATATTTCGTGGAAATTGTATCCGGTAGTTATTGCGGCGAGTTATACTTGAAGTTATGTCAAATATACTACTGATTTACACTTTGAATATTTCAACCTCATTTTCAAGATTCTGAAGCTTTTCTAGGTGTAAGGAGTAAAATCTGTAAGCTACAAGACTACGCTGTGCTTTTCCTTTGTTAATCATTTGGGTGATTTCCTACTTTGCATTCGAATTTTTAATTGAGGGATGAACAGGTTTGTATTTGACAAATGCTGAATTTCATAGCAGTGAAGTAATTACATTTATTGAGACGGGTGCCAGTGATAAAAATGATTAATCATTTACATTTATCGTGCATGGTTTTAGCAATTTATCATACCTTGGGACAGTGTTTTCATAAAAATAGGTAGCATGGAATTTTTGATCTATAACATTTGTTACTTCCCAGTGCTTCCCAAGTGCTTTATTTATTTCTACGAAGGCTTGCAACATTAAGTTAGGTTTTTGAAAATTTATCTGGATATCTATACACGAGAATAAGCTAACATCATATGCTGATTTTCTTTCTCAAAATAAGCATACATCTCATCTCTAAGTATTCATTCTATTTCAAATTGACTTGCTGAACTATCAGCCAGGGTTCAAATCTTCTCTTGAATATCTGAACATGATCAACAAGCTAACGTTTCATAAGCTTTTTTCTTTCTGTAGACATTGAATTATCCATCACTTTCCGAAACTAAATTGTTATGAACTATACACAAAGAAATATATTACTATTTTAAAAAGAAGAAAGAAAAAAAAATCTTGTTCAGAATTGACACAAGATAATTCATAATATTTAAAACTTTGCTGGAAAGTTTATTCTTTCGTAAGTATGTACTTAATGTGAATTTTCAGCTGTAGTTCCGAAAAAATCCACCAGTCGCGGACAGCGGCGGCGCGCAGAGTCCGGCCGTCCAGCCCGCTAAGTAGCGCCTGAGCGCAAGTGCTCTGCGCTCGAGGCCGCGACTTACGGTTTTCATGTCCGTAGGACTCCGCATCGTCCCGCACGTAGCAATCAGGCGTCAGGCGCGTAGGCGAACGGTAGTGCCATATAGCCATCCAGTCGTGCTCCAGGTCCGCTGCTTATGGCTCCACAGGCCGGAGCTTTTATTTGAGTGCTTCATAGTGATGCTATGCGCTTCTAAAGTTGCCACCTTTTTCCCATCAAATTGATGTAATTCCTCGCTATTTTGTCGTAAGTAGCTGTAACTTTGTGTAGGGGAGTATTTTTTAGCTTACTGTTCCATTTTTTTCGTATATTCAAGGAATTACGTCTTCCGAAAATGACGTTGCAAGCGTTCCAGAAAATTGCAATAACTTTTTTGGTAGATGATATTTGGAAAAACGAATTACGGCATACGTGAAAAGAGCGCGAAAAATTAAGGTCACCAGGTACTTCACAGAATTTTCCAAAAACGTGTCGTTTCGACGCAACAGAGCTTTGAACAAGTTTTAAATTTTTGAAGCTCCATACTGAGTAGGCAATTTCTACAACAAAGCTTTTGTTTTTGCAACGTAAAGAAAGAAAAAGGAAGCAAACAATTGAAAACAAATGAAATCATACAAGCTAATTAATCGTTTGTTTACTTTGAGTAGTTGTTTCTGACTCCGCTGACTGCTGTGCCAACCTGGTCGGCGGTGATTGAGAAAAACTTCCTGCTGACGCGGGAAAATTGAAAAGCGTGTTACAAAGTACGCAGCTTGAGCAGAAAGGAATAGATTTCAGGCCTCTTTAACGTGCTCAACATTTTTGACTTTTGGGCAGATTTATCCATAAAAAGTGTACTCAGTTGGCTGTGTATCTTGCGTTGAACATGCCTATTTTCCATTGAAACACGGCAAACTTGTATTTCTTGTCAAAGTACACTCTAGAGATCTGTCGAAGCAAATTTATTCTAATTCAGGTAATACTTTGACAGGAAAGGGACAGTTATGAAATTAGGGAGTCTCTGATAATGACGACTTTTTTGTCCGATTTTTTTTTTTTAGAATTACCTTGAAAGCGAAGGACGCCATTGAATCCCATATGGCGATAAGTACGGCTTGGTGCGTTTGCTATATTTCCATTTGCGCATCAGCGATTATTCAGGTATAATAACCGACAGTACATTGCATATGTTAAAATAATTGTACACATGCAATCAATACTTTGTCTCCGATGGGGCACATATTGTTTCCATTCTCTCCAATATCATTTCGGCCTCAATCTCTCCCGAACTCGTGTAGAGACATGCTTCAGTATAAAAGCTTGAGGTGTCGTCTGCTAAGTTGACGGTTGTTTACTTTCGGTTTGCAAGCGCCGACGACGATTTTGGGCCTATCCACAGACCCTCGCTCGCTACTGTCCATCTTGAAAACATCCGTCTTATGATCATATTGTAAACAAACTATGTTTCAGTTATGACTGGCGACCTTTACGTGGTTGTAATTTCATTGTAGCTGAAAAGTAGAGTTATTCGATGTTTGAAAGTATTAAAAAACCAATTCAATCTTGTGTTACTTTGTTAATCATTCATGACCGCGAGAGTCCGATATTTTTGAGATGGATAGTAGCGAGCGAGGGTCTGTGGATAGGCCCAAAATCGTCGTCGGCGCTTGCAAACCGAACGTGAACAACCGTCAACTTAGCTGACGACACCTCTACTGTCGGAGTGTTCCAATTTTCACCCGTGGCCTAAAAAAAAAATCCAGAAAATGAATGTAGTATTTGCTTCCTTTTATTGATACCAAAATTCATGACAAATGTATTCCCTGAAACTATGATGAAATAAAACTCAGTGCAGTCGGAGATCAAGGAGCATAAAGTGTACAATTGTACATATATTGTTATTTGACTGAGTCTAAAAGGAAAGGACTTGTTTCCGGGAATCGCGGTGATTATGATCTGTTCTTCAGCGGCGTGCACGAAGACCAGTGTGCGCAGCAAGGGGTAGCTATAATGGTGCGGAAGAGTCTACGTAGAATTGTTGTTAATTGGGAGGCTATCAGCCAGCGCATCAGTAAAATGAACTTGAACTCATACGGTCATAAGATCACGGTACTCGGGGTGTATGGGGTGACTTATGATGCCATCAGTCACCCCATAGTTGCAGTTAGGGACGTATTTTTTGAAGATGTGAATGAGGGCCGAGGAAATCACAAAAGTGGCAGCTGGCCGAGAACTCGTAATTGTTATGTGTGATTTCAACAGCAGAGCCGGAGGGTAATAAAAATAAACATACCATTCCAATCATTAAATGGTTGATGATTTCTGAATTAAATATTTGAATCACGACTTCTAAAATTACTCATGAAAATTGCACACTAATATATTTTACTTTCATTTCAATGTTCCTGAACCGTCCAGGATTTTGGTGCTCAAAACATGAAAATGATGGTCGGCGTAATGATTTCTCTTTCAGGCATCTGCATTATATATATTCTGCCGGATTTGACTTCTCAGCAGGTAAGAGCGTCTAAAAACCAGATTGACTAAATTTGTTTCTGGGCGTATTTCATACCTAATCATATAATATCCAAATCTATCAATCACAGCATCGTCAAGCTTAACCGTAATGTAACATAACTGGAACGGGGCGCACACAAAGTTAAAACGTAGAATGAGTAATTTTCACAAAGGAATGATGAGTCACTTAAAGTTCCGTAATATCAAATTAGTTTCCTATTAAGAGAAGCTGTAAAGTTGAGGTTAGAAAAATAGAAATTATTTTTTGCGGGTGACATCGTGTAAATTCACAAGAAGAGCTGCAACATACGCGGTTTCGTCAAATAATTCTAAATTTTTCCAAATATTCCAATATTATTTTTCCAATAATATTATTAAATGTTTATAATCAGACGATTTTGGTAGAAATGTGGGGTGGAATTGGATTTGGTAGAATTCTAGTGGGGCGCATCTAGACACTCATGGAACACTTCCCAGTAATTGGATGAGCTCTACTCTCGATACAATTTGTTTATCATTTATAGTCTTCTTTGAGAACTATGTAAAAACAATGTTACTTTTAAACACTTTCCGAAAATTGGGGCTATTCTTTACTCGTTTCACTATCAACCCTGCAAATACACCAAAGGAAAAATAAAAGTATTCCTGAAACTTACTATCTCGTGGGTCTTAAAAGTGCTTCTCCTTAAAATATTTAAACCTCTGAATCTCTTAATATTACTCTTGCTCAGGCTGGAGCTCTGGCTAATCGAATTTACTTTAATGAAAACTGGTTGACGCAAAGACTCGAGTACGCTCACCACTTCCCTTTTATGATAATGCGAGCAAATAAACCAGTAAAATTTCGAATTTACAACTGTTGGGTGGTGTCGACGGAAAATTTACTGAAGGTAAATAAATACTCTATTTTCTTTATTCTTCTTTTATCTGATATCTTTCATACTAATCTTTGCAATTAACATCAATATTGAGGATACATAACTACTTCACCAATTCCTAGTTTTTAAGAAAAAATGACTTGTTAATAATAATATTCTTCTGGCGAGTAAGAGGAAGAAATAATAGGAAGGCAGGGTTCACATTTGCTGGAGTTCAACATTTTTAACTTTCTGATGCTTTAAATTTTTAATTTTTTTTTGTCCCGAGTGATTTCTTCATAGACCGTCATCCCCTTTTAAGCAGTCTGTCCCACATAAGAAATACAGCCGACTAAGTACACTTTCCTTTTGGTAAAATCACATTGAACATATCAGAAATGTTTAAGACACTTCGAAAAGAACTATTATCTTGGTTAATATCGCGAGTTTTTCAGATTAGCCGCATCTGCTAGCGTGACTTACTGTAGAGTATACGAAGAAATGATGATGGCGCTCCCCGCCAAGATAGTTGTTTCAAAAGCCACCATAGACCTTCATTTTTCCTCTTAAAAATATTTCTCCTGAGTACGATAGAGCCAATGAGAAAAACCAACGGGAGAAGCGGTCAGTGGAGTTGAAGAGTTTTTCAGTATAAATTTACTGCTATGTATTTTTAAATTTGCATTAATATCATTCAGTATAGTTCTTCAAATATCATTTAAACATTTGAAACGGTGCTTTGCTTAAAACAAATGAAAGAAAGAAAAAATCCCCTCTAATTTCAAGAAGAAAATAACCATCAATTATTGCTACATACATACATAATAATTTGTATATTACTTATTAAAATTATGTATACAACCAAAATAATATAAATGGTTTTGTGTTCTTGAAAAAAGAAGGAAAAATAACTACTTTCCTTAAAAATTCAAAAGAATTTATTGAATACAGAAAAATCGCTAAAATCGATTGAACAGGAGCTGAGATAACATTTTACGTAACATTCGCCATCATGGATTTTTGAATTTTGAAAATTCGATTTTATCGTCAGAAAACAGCCTCTGGTTACCCATTCATTAAAATCAATCCAATCATGAGCCTTTATATCATCTATACCTACAAAGAGATGAAAATTCTCAGAAAACTTCGAGTTGAACAATTCGATGAGTTCCCTTGTAAGAAATGTGACCTAAAAAGTAATGCCAGAACGTTGGAAAAAAGTTTTTCTTCGCTGTGATAGAATGTGCGAGAGTTTTATCATTCTGATGGATCACATAGCTTGAGAACAGAGTCAAGTTGGGTCAGGTTAGGTCACGCAACTAAACCAACTTAACGGGAAAGCGGGAGGTATCACTCGAATTGAAGTGTTTTTGTAACTTCGATCAATGGGATTTTGTGGGCTTTGTATCTCTTCCAGTACGGTATAGGCAGCCATACTCGGCATAAAAGCCTATGGATAATTCAATGTTGCCAAATATCTTCTGATAAAATACAGATTTTCCGAAATACGTATCTATTATATTTCAAGAAGGTTTATTTTAAATTATTTGCGAAAAATATGCGTCATTTTTTTAAATAAAATATTACATATTTCCCATAAAATTCATTCTCTTTCTCTTTCTCATTTTTAAAACTCGAGTTTATGGTCAAATTTAAAATTCAAAAGGCCAAGATATCGAACGCGCCCTGAAATTATGTATCAGCTCCAGTTGTATCGGTTTTTGTGAAAGTTGGTATCTAAGGATATTTTTTGACGGAAAACTCTTTCCAGTCAAAATTTGAAAATCTGAAAATCAAAAATGGCAGACGAAACCAAAAATGCTATCTTGGCGGCTCCGAAATTATTCAACCATGCAATCGAAGTATGAATTATTTGCTCGTTAACTTTCAAAATCAAATTACTCCCAACTATAATATAGACGTAGATTTGGGCGCACTTCTTAACATGTTTGTGTTGAAATTGTTCGTTTATGCGTATCAGTGTTTATAAGTTCTTTAAATTCATGGCCTTGATGATATTTTCGAACCCGATGAGACAAGAGTCTTCAAAAAGGGCCTTTTTTGCCCTCTTTATTCATCGGGATAATGCAAGGTTCTTATAAACATTTTAGCTTGAGTTCAAAATTGAAAAATTGTTCATGATTTAGTGAAGTAATATGATTGTATGTGTACTTAAATATATACAATTTGGACTGGTGTATCGGCAGTTCAGGTTTGAGTGCAAGTGAAAAATTTTAACAGATGCTTTCGCAGGTTGTCTATGGTCTATGTGCGAGAGTAGTCAACTCTTTTTTGTGGCATGAATTTCCCTTTCCACTCTCTTCCTATGCATCAAATCTATTGTTGGTAAAATAGGCTCCGAGGACAATTGCACTCGAAAATGTTTAACAAAGTAGACTTGTATGGTCTGAAGGACCATATGATCATTGTTCATTGTTCGAATAAAGTAAAAAACGTTGATGAAGTGTTCGGATGAAAAGAAATACGCATCCTAGACCTTAAAAAAGCTAAACATGAGAAACTATGCACTTTGTAGTAACGCGAAATGTATAAATAGTATTTATAGCTCTCTCTAATTTCTCTTAACTTGCATTAAGAGAGGTATAATCAATCAAGTAATACTTCAAATAATGTGGAGAAAATCTTCCACCACCTTGATCAGACCGTAGCACTATTCAATCCCCGCAACACTCTACTATTGTGCAACTCAAGTAGCATCAGGCAGAAATCAAAAAACGCTCCATATCGATAATAAGTAATCTAAGTTGACTTTTACAACGTGATCAAACTACATTGCGTGATCTATTTTTTTTTTCTTTTGTTCCAGTACCTTCAGCTGGTTTATAGTTTCTACATTGTTTTACAGTCTTCAACTTCAAGTTCCACCAAAGCAGCTAATCCGTAAATGATTGTAATAGCACGTAGTTGAGTGACTTCCAACATAACGCAATTGAAACGATCAAATTGATGTGTCAATCACAAAACCATCAGTAACATTCAATCAGGAAAATTATGATTCTTACATATCTATTGTAAATTCTAATACATTCTTTATTGTTACTATTTTTGTTTTAATTGCCCCGCGCGGATTGCCATAAAAGTGCAGCGCACTTTCGCAACGTCAGTTGTGCCTCGCATGTTTTCAATCGGAGTTTCTAGAAAACGTAACAACAGTGAGCTGTTGTGACACTTTTGAGACATCCATCAAGTTTTGATAGTTGCGTCCAGTCCCCATCACTGCCGACGAACGCGTCTGTCGATCGAATCAACTACAGGTAGTATGGGCAGGGAGTCAAAACGCCTTCACTTTTTTGAACGCAATACGGACATCGGTCGAGGTTGTATAGTTGTATCAAGGCGCCGTAGCGAACGCGTCCCATTATTTATCGTTACAGACGAATGTAAGTTGAGACAGGAAAGTCATAATGCCTTCAATTTTATACATACGTATTTTTGGGTAAAATGAGAGACGACGTTTCTCCATTTGCGACGTTGCAGACTTCCTTAGAAATTTTATTTTTCTTTCGAGAAGCTGGTCAACATCAAACTTAAATTCTCCGTGATTTTTCGTATGCGATAGCAGAAGATTTGGTTCAAAATTTAAAGTCGTAAATTTGGATTGTTTCTCATGGAAGAGATGAATAAGACTGGAAATTTTGAAACACCGCAATGGAGATACGTGGTTTCGCACTTCAGTCGGTGCGATACGGACGGACATCAATCAACTTTAAATAGTTGCATCAAGTCCCCGTCACCGCCGACCAACGCGTCTGTCGATCGAATCAACTACAGGTAGTACGAGCAGGGAGTCAAAACGCCTTCAATTTTTTGAATGCAATACGGACATCCGTTGAGGTTGTATAGTTGTATCAAGGCGCCGTAGTGAACGCGCCCCATTGTTCATCGTTACAGACAAATGTAAGTTGAGAGAGGAAAGTCATAATGCCTTCAATTTACACATTTTTCTAAATTTTAGACTGCTCATTTTGCCAGATTTGATTGATCAAAAATGCTTTATAAACAAGATTATACCGAGCTTGGAATCATTTTTCATGCATACATTTCACCCAACTCAAGTTTTTCCATTACAGATTATCCACTTTGTTTTATTTTGATGGACCGAGTAAGAAAAGCGATGCAATCAACTGAGGCAGAAGTTAAATTTCGCCAATGATAATTTTTGCCTAAGAATGGTATACATGTGCAACTTAATGAGCAAAAAATCAAATAAAATTATCTTAGTGACAAATGATGGATTTCGCAATGAGCGCACTACTTTACTAGGCAGGTTGCTGAAAGTTAGTTCAGGATTCTGCAATTCTTTGGTCATCTGTCCTCATTTAACGAATCTCAGCGCTGTCTTCTGAAAGTAACTTTTACAGTGTAGAGGAGATAGTAGAGCGGAATATCTAAAATATATCGTCTCTCTCACAGACGGACTTCGGAACTCCCGCGACATGAAAACGTATCGAGAATTCCTTTCATGCACTAAAATCCCCATTCTTTTAAGACAATGTAGCGCAGAGTTTTAGTCAATAAAATTAAAGAGTCAATGAAATTACTATGAATAAAAGGAGTAGCCTAAAATTTTAGCTTTTAGGCGAGAGAAAGATATGGAAATCATGTATAATGAGATTTACACTGAAACAAAATTTCAGGTAAAGACAAAACGAATTTTCTCTGTATCTTTGCATGCATAAATTTAACATTGATTACTCTTATTAACACAACACTATAAACATGGTCAACCCTACATTAGTTTAAATACACAAGAATGACCTGAAAGATTTATTTCCTCAAGATCCAAGAAGAAGAAACAAATTATACTGGCAATCAATTACAGTTTAGGGTTACGAATGATTGTAAGTCTACTAGTTTTAACGGGATAAAACAAACTTGACTGAAGTAGTCTGAGAAACTGTGACCTCGGAAATAAAGAAAGAGACGTAGGTTTCATGAAAATTAGACGACGTCTTAAAATCGATTGTTAATTCCAATGTTCGAGTCCCTTCTTCATTATAAGCTAGTTCAGGATTAAAAATTTACACTCATAACCTCGTGATTCAAGCCGGGAATTATAATTTGACCCTTCGAAAAAAGCGTTCCTCTCTCACACTCAATTAATCACGAGGGAATTTAACAACAACGTCCAATAATTTGGCGTTTTCGCACCGCCCATTCACTGCGAGAACAAGCCGCGAAAGATGAATCGACCGTTTCCCCGAAATTCAACTATGCTTACACGCAATAAAATTTGCGAAATTAAGGCAGATTATACGAAGTATGTCAGACTCCCTTCACGGTATTTTATATTTTATTATAACAAGACTGTTCAGTCGCGTTGAGTGTTCCGTTTCGCCACGAAACACTAAAAAGTTACGAAAAACCTAGAAATCTTAGATGAGTTGTCTGTGCGAGAATCTATTATACATACCTTTAAGGCAGTAGGAGATTACAGGTTTAATTTCCTGTATACAACTCTAGTTTTTAAAGTGATCTGATTTATCCAATAATGCGTGGCTGAAAGCCAACACCCGCCCCCATTTCATTGTATGTATTGTATGCAAGGCCACACAGAAATTAATCCTCAGCGTAAAAATTAAAGAACCCTTTAAGAACTCGTCGATGGTGCAATCTGATCGGTTACATTCGTGTGAATATAAGATGGAAAATTTTAATTAAGACAGGTTAGATAATCAAAGGCTAGGTGGATTAGATAAAAACCGGGTGTTAAAGTCAAAAGTAAGAATAATTAAATAGGCAACCATTATTAGCTTTCTCCATGATAAAATGTAACTTACTTAAATTTCTTTCAAGTCAAAGGAAAGTGTTACGCACGCATAGCGATGCAATTTTGCAAGTATGAGTCTGGAATACGCAAAAATGGCAAGAATTTTGGATTTACTCATTAAACTCTGGAGACATTATCCCTTCAAATAACGAAACAGGCACCATACCTTGAGTAAAAAAAAAAAATATTTTAAGGTCTCAATCGGCAATAAAATGTTCAAATGTAAATTTTTTTAGACTAACACCCTTAATCTGTGTTTCAAAAAGTAGAATAGACGTTTTTGTGTGGACTCCCTGCTTGCTTTCTCGACAAAGTAACATTCTTAAACGGACTGCAGTGCTCAGGATTTTGTTTCGAAGCAGCTGATACTTAAATCAATGTTGCGGAGGAATGTTTTATCATGAAAGAGGAATAATAATAAAATAATAATTGTATAATAGTATTTATGTGATATGTAATACACATTAGTTTACTTTACAATGAGAGATAAGATAATGTTGAGATTTCATTTCTGTGTGGAAAGGACAACGCAACAATTTCCAAGTCTTTGGTTGACTCTGGGCGCCTTTGTGTTTCTGTGCAATTTGCGATAAATAACAAAAGGGTGAAATATTTTTCTCGCCGCAAAGAGAGGAATTTTTACAATAATATATGCATAAAAGCCGCTGTCGCAGAGCTCATGGGCGCTCTGCGACGCCTAACCACCACGGTAGAGTAGAATCAAATAAGTTTTGCTCTTGGAGCCATCGTTTTTTAAAAAAGTGACTTTAGTTATTTTAAAACTTCAGCATGTTTTCTGAAGTCCTCATACTCTTGGAAAGTCGATTTTAATAGTGGTCAATCTTCGTTTTCAACAGAAATTTTTTTTTGGCCTCTTTTATCACTGGAAGTTACATTTTTTGTCCGTACCGTAGACCAACTAAACAGGCTTGTTTTCCTATCAATACGTGCGATAATAATACCGTTTTAAGTTTTTTTGCACTCATAGAGCTATATTCTTGTAGAAGAATAAAACAAAATATCCTTCAAAGTTTTTACTTTCAAAATTTAGCCCCCAAATTGCTCTAAAGTCCGATTTCTAGAATTTTGCGCCATCATTTTTCTCCTAAAAAAGCCAGGAAATGTAATTAAACGCTTAATTTTAATAAATTTCTTTAGAACTAACTTAGAAGATGTGGTAGACAACTTTTTTTAAAGAATTTCTACAGATTTGCTCTTTTTAAAGCTGCAAATTGTACAATTTTTTACTGGTCTACGGTACAGGACAATAACGTTACGGTACACAAACGGGCTACGGTAAGGACGAAGAGGCATTCGTAAATATTACTGTATGCAAGGGCCGAATTATAAATAACTGAAATTCATTGGGGAATAAACTGCTAAGTTATAGCATAGCTTATAAGTGCCACTTTTATAAATAATTACAGGCAATAAAGGTAAAAAGAGTAAGTAAATCAGTTTTTCAAAAATAATGAACTGCTTTTATTTTAAAGTAAACGCATTGGACAAATCTTAGAAGCTGAGTTCTTAAAACAAGCTTGACAACGTTAGAACGTTTTGGGTGCACTTTTACAAAATAAGAAAGAAAACAAAAAGGTAAATTTATCGAAAATGTGGTCACAAATCACCTTAAATAAATATTTAAAGGACGATAAGAAAAAAATAAGTTAGATATTAACGAATAAATATTAAACGAATAAATTGCTATGAACTTCAGACGAAAAAGAGGACTCAAAGTTCTAAAAGACAAAATGAAAAAAATAAAAAGATGACGATCCTTATGCAATCATCGAAAAAAAGCCTCCTTCTAAGTCGCGTCGTACTAAAAAAAATACGTCTCCCTTTTTTTTTTAAATTCCAAATTTTGGTGATAGATAAAATAAAGTAAAGTGGGATGATCTATCAAACCGCGCAACGATTTTTGGATGACTTTCGCATTTTGTCCGTACTTACCGTAAACCCGGCCGCATCGCGCGTCAGCTACGGGCTACGATACCGGACGGCTACGGGCTACGGTACGGACGGCTACGGTGCGGACAAATCGTGTGATTATTGGCAATGGTGCTCGGGCATATTCACGCATGTGGTTGAAATTCTGGATTTGAGGTTAAGATATCAGAGCGTATCAAAAAATACCAAAATTCGAGAGTTTGAAGTGATTTATGCATTAAAAAGGTAGGTATACGGTAAGGACATCCTAGATGGTCGTTAAACCTAGAAACTCATAAAAAACGGTCAAAATTTACTGTTTCACTGCGGTTTTTTTTCCTCTGCTCGACATCAGCGTGTGATAGTCACGATAACGCAAAAAAAGTAAACAAAGTTCATAAGTGCTGCACTCTAACGGACGAAATGATGCTGAAAAAAGGGGGCTACGGTACAGGACGCGAATTCCGCAGACAAGGCTGCTTGACGCAAAGACGGTCAATATTTTCACTTATTTGGATGAATATAACTGAAAATAATAAGTTAGGTGCAAGTTGAGTGTGAATTTACAGCAGAAATGGAAGTATTTAGATGCAAGATGATGGTTATGTAGCGTTAAAGTTGCGCACTTGAGTCACAGACAGGCTACGGTACAGGACATTTCAGCTGTTTAGGGCCAAAATTCTGATATTAAATGGCAAAAACTGCCTAAAACGATGTTGGGATCTGATTAAGCGTAAAATTTTGAACAAATTTAAAAAAAAAAAAGGTCAGATTTTTCCATTTTGAAGGGCTAAAAAGTCGACAGACATGGTAGAGCAAAACTTATTTGATTCTACTCGGTACTCATATCCCTTCAGGGAGTTGGCACTCCCACATATTCCATTTAAAACCCCCGTCGCTACCTTTTAACTGATCCTCCCCTTCGTCATGAAGATTATTACAATAACAACCTCTATATTATCCCCACAGGTATGGTGTATGACTGTGCGTATTGTTCTTAAATCAAATAAAAGTTGAAATGAGTGTTAAATCAAGTCGTTCTAATGGCGTTGAACATGAATCGTTCATAAACATGGATTCTGATCGGACAAGACGAATCCGGAAAACCGTCCTTTCGAAAGTTGTGTGCGGGTTTTTGCCGATCTCTGGAGATTTTACGGGCGTGAAAAACTCTTGTTTGAAAGTGCTCCTGCCGGCTGCTTTGCTGTTGCATTACACGATGCTAGCGTCAATGGTGGTGACCAGCTTCAGCCGCCCGCTTTCAGCCTCTCGTTTCCCCGAGTTCGTCGACAGAACCCACGGCATACTCATGATCGCTATCCAGGTGTCGCATTTTACATGGATGCGAAATCGCCGGCTACTGCGCCAGATTACCGAAGAGATCACCTTACTCATGAGTGGCCCTTTGCAGGTAAATTCCAGAAATAGTGACAGAGTTGGTCTGTCTTATACAAACACGGAAAAAAGTGTCAGGGGTTATCCCCTAAAATTGTGGTAATACCCCAATTTGTTGGATGATATGGACATTTCTAATTAATTGTATTAGTACCGCAACTCAAGTTAGGGTAGTACCGCAACATTTGGGTTAGTAACCTAATTTATCGGGGCACTACCATAATTAATTGGGTTGCTACCATAATTGATTGGGGACTACCACAATGATTGGGGTACTACCACAAGTAATTGGAAATGTTCTTATCATTCAACAACCTCGTGCTTTTTTCCGTGAAGAGTACAATACAGTCGCAATGTACTGGAGCGTCGATGAAGTCAATCCACGAACGGGCCATTCCGAGCCCCTTGTTCGCCGAAAGGTGGGAACCATCTGGGAACCGTTCGGCATTTTTTAACACGGCGGCTTATGGGAGAATCGCGGGCTGCGAGTGGTTGTCGGGATTTATTCATTTAAATCAATCATTATTTCCGCGACGATTGGCAAATTGTGTTCACCGAGGTCATAACAAAGTCAAAAATATACAACACTCCCAGTTTTTATGAAATAAATTTTATACCTGTATTTTCTGAGCGAAGATTGGAGCTGGGACCCCGCGCAAACGGCATCGCCAGTCGCCGCATACTAGTCTCAGTATTACTGGAGAAAACAGCCTCAAAAAGTGACTTCATCAGTGATCCAGAACATTGCGACTCTGTTGTACTCTATGGCCCTAGAGCACCTACTTAGGGCGAGAACGGTCATGTCGATAATTTTGAGGTTATGTTATGGAGCCTGCAGGGCCCAAAAGAGCAGGCAACCCATAAATTCAAATTATTCCGAGTGATTTATTATTATAATTTGATACGACTCGTTGTTTTTAAAGCACGTATTTAACTTATTTTTTGCATTAATTTTCTCATTTTTCCAGAAGGACGCTCATTTATGAAAATTCTTAGCCATCTCGGTTTGGTATTGGAATCTCAAGAGTGGCAGTGCCATTTTTTGTGTTGGAAGGTTGGTTGTCCTTTTAGGCCCAAAGAGCTCCACATTCCAACATGTTCGCCCTCTTTCTGTATTGGCACTCTAGGCTGCTTTAGTTTACGCGCTACTGTGCATCTGTGGTTTAAGGTCAAAGAGAGTGTTTCTAGAGTGCCTATCAACCTGGTAACTGGTTGATACCAATATTGTACCAATAGCAACTACAACCAAACGTTACCACGTTGTCAACGTGTTCTTATCATTTTCAAAATTTGCAAAAATTAGCTTCCATTGAGGCACTGCGTAAGGTTGGTTATGCTTGTCGTAAAGAATGTGCAATATCATAAAGAGTCTAAGTGCATAAAATGTGCACGCTCCTCGTTAAAAATTTTCATCAGTTGATTATTTTAAAGCTCTTTCAGTATCAAAAAAATTACAATTTTTGCCAGAGGACCGCTACCAGCCTCTCCAATTAATACGAATTAGAACTTTTCACTTGGGTTTAAATATCTTCGTACGCTTTCCCCCTTTTTTCTTTTTTGGTTGAAGTTCCTTTTTTTGAAGTTTTTTAGTTTATAGTCTCACACTGCTTGGTTCCCGCATTTTAGGCTTTCACAGTGTCACGAACGGGAATGAAGATTACATATACACCAATTGCAAGGATTATAAACTGGAATCGACCGGGGAAGTTGGGTTACGACAAGGAACAAACAGAATGAGAGAGGGAACGGAGACAGGAATTCGGGAATGGGTTGATCAAAGATTACAAAAAATGCCCGATTTGTGTAATCTTTATTCCCGTTTGTGACATCCATGAGTCGCGTTGTCTCAACTCTCTCTATATAGGGACTCTATGCATTATCTGCCCTTAAAAGGTACCCTTGATGCCGGAGGTGACGGCGGAGCTTATCTACGCCATGGAGGCTCGCCATAAGTTCATCCGATGGGGCTACGTTGTCACGGAGGTGGCCACGGGCGTCATGTACGTAGCGGGTCCGCTGGCGACTTACTTGCTCAGTGACGATGCTGCCAAACAACTGCGCACGCCTACTGGGATGCAGGACCCTTTCCCTGACGCGAGCGCCTTCAGCCGCGCCCTCAGCTACCCGCTCTACAGCCTCTCCGCCTACTTCAACACCTTCTTCATATTCCACAGTGCCCTCATCGTCGTCTTGCTCTTCGATTCGGCCAAGACTCTTTTCCAGCTGAGCGCCCTTTCGTTCCGTCACGTGGATTCCTGATCCGAGGAGGACCTCGTTGCTTGCATTCAGTTTCATCAAAGGGTCATCAGGTGTTTGTTTTTTTCAAAAACCCACTTAGTGCACTGAGAAAAAAGGGGCGGTCAGATGAACCGAATGTACGGTGTTCAATATCGGCCGAATTTTTCGGTTCAGGTAACCGCTCTCTCGATTCTGGGAACCGTATCCTCGGTTCATGCAACCGAGCTTTTTCGTTAGTTGTCTTCGGTTTGAATGCTCGGTTGCATGAACCGAACAATGACGACCGATATTGAACACCATACATTCGCTTAATATGGCCGAAGTTTTTTTCTCAGTGTGGTAGTATTGCGCTCTTATTTGAAAGCGTTATCTCAGTACCTATGACAAGCACATCACACCTTTGCAAGGAGGGTAATTTAAATTTCGTTTCAGGATAGCTTGAAAACAGGAAATTAAAATTAATTTAAAATAAAAAACACCAGGGTGGGATGGATTTAAATCTGACATTTGAGAATTTAATAACCTCAGTTTGTGATTAAAAGATTTGAAAAATCGCTCAGTTTTAAAAGATCGAAACATACTTGGAAAAGGAGAATATACAGGTGTATAAAATTGTATATATTTTGTATTTAAGTGAAAACCACTGAGTGAGCTAAACACGGAGATGCTCCTGGTTCATAAATTGAGATATTATTGGTGGGGATGTGACAAAATGATCGAATCTGCTAATACACACGTATTTAAAGGGGAAAAGCCGACAGATGACGTCACTAGTCGGCGCATTTTCTCAATTTTAAATCTATTTTGGTACTATTTCCTATGTCAGAAAAAAATTTTAAAAAAATCTGCGAAAGCAGCTCTTTTAAGCACTCTCAGGTGAAGCAATAAAACATGTGTGGACAAACACTTTATTATTCGTATTTTATGATCAGGTAAAGAGTGTATGGTGAAGGGCTTATCCTTGAATGATCAAAAAATGGGGACGAGGCAGCTGTTTCATAAAAAGCTCGTGCAAAATAAATAAAGTCAATCAACGTTGATTCAATCTTTAGTTATTCGTTGCTTTCATCGAGGATGCGTTAGCCTTAAGTGCGTGAGAAAGTTAGCGGGCTCGAGAAGTGACAATAAACTAGATTCCTGATCATCAAATTTTCAGGATATCCAGGGGGTACTTCATGATACATTTACTCATATTTGATTTTTACTATTTCGCGTCGCGTCATCATAAGTACTGGTAGAATCTATAGCTGATTACTTTATTCTCTGGGCATCATATTCATTCAGTTCCCAAATTTTTAGGGAGCCAGTAATCATTCACATTCCTTTTTATTTGTGCTTATAACTATATGTTAGAGTTAAATAAAATAGCCGCGTTGACGCTAGATATGGATTCAATGTCATAATTACGTATTCTTTACGTATTCACCGCTTTCCGTCTTCTAACGATCCTTAAATTTACTTTCAGGCTTTCTACAAAGCTGCAGACTTTGATTGCACCGGTAGTGACGTTCATAGTTTTCTCATCAACAGTATACGACGGGATTTTTGGGGGATTGGCGGTTTCTCAGGTAATATATAGACATGATGATTTGAACGGGTCGGAGTGACGTCATATACGCCTCAATTTCCGATTATTATAATGTGGAATTACTTAGTTATTTTATTTATTTATTTTACATTCGTACAATAAAGCCCCATTCTTGGGACTATTGCACATCATGTCTAAGTAAAATAGGAATATTTCAATAGTAGAATAGTACATAGAATTATAACACTGGAAAAACCACATTGGATCTAGAGTCCAGACTCTTAAAAACATCGACAAGAAAAGATACCCTTGCAATTCAATCAGATTTAAGCTTAAATCAAGAACCGAGCCTTTTAATTCGAGCGGATTTCCTTTTGATTTAAGCTTAAATCTGATTGAATTAAGAGTCATTTTTCTTGTCAATGTTTTCAAAAGTCTGGACTCTAGATCCAATATGCGTTTTTTCCATTGAATATACGTATATAATAGTTGAATTGTATAGTATTAGGGGATAAAATTATATTAGAAAATGAAATTAAGGAAATTCAGGGGTTGTGCTTTCCCGTCACCTCGTGTGAGCAATTTTTTTGTTGTAATTTACGTTCCTAACCAATCACCATTGTGTCGGAGTTCACTGCTTGTCTTTTTGTTACAGCCATTCTCCGTTGAAACTTTCAAGTATATCGTTGCTATTTTCGTCGCGCAGATCCCATTTTTTCTCTTATTCAGGTGCCCTGCGCTAACGTCACAAGCGGTTAAGTATATTTTTATGTTTTTATCTTGTAAAAATAAGTTGGAACTTGTTCTTGATCTGTTTCTGATATTTTTCATGAATACTGCTGAATATGTCTGTACGGTTTCATGTATTATTTTACATCCTACACCATAAAGGAACACATGCCGAGCAGGTCTGAATTACCATTTTACAAACTATTTTAGGAACAAGTTTCAGTAAGTATTATGGAAGAAATGCTATCGATGTAAGATTTGCGTATGGTTACTCCACTACTTCAATAATTTTGTCTCATATTTCTTCCGTCTCAATACACCCGATTTCCAAACACATGATCTTAATGATTGACCCTTTTTTTACATTTTTATCGATCAGATTTTTCTGTTTTTTTTTTTTTTTTTTTTTTTACCATATATGTAGACGCAAACATGTTTGCAAACAACCCCGAGTCTGTTTTCAAAACTGACACGGTTTTTTTTGGCATTAGAAGATTTAACCGTAGTGCGCACAATGAGGCAGTATCTCTTTATTCCGAACACCTATCTCTTTGTCACAGGCGACAGACATTGGCACTCAGCTGTACTGGAATCAATCGTGGGCAACTTTAAGAGACAAACGCGTGTCCATCTTAGAATTAGTAATGATGAGGACCAACAAAACAATCAAATTCCGGATTCTCAAATTTTGGATATTGTCATACGAGAACTTTCTAAAGGTATTTTATGTTTATGAAGTTTTGATGGATAAAAAAAAAAAAAAACAATCATTCATAGAGTTAAAAATAATTATTTTGAGACTTGGTTTTTTTTTTTTTTTTTTTTTTTTTTTTTTTTTTTTTTTTAAAAAAAAAGAAGCAAGGATTAAAGAGAGGTCTCTGATGATGAAAGTAAAAAGGTACATTTCCCCTCTATCTTCAGTCAATAAAAAATGACTCTAACGCCATCTCTGAACAGGTATTCAAGTAACGTAAGAGTTTATGCTAGGCTTAAGCAAGCATCACAGTTTAACGTCCTCCTAGTTTTTGTAACTTCATTTAGTAAAAATACACGATTGCTTCCCTGTTCTTGAGTAAGAATGAATGCAAAACTCATCGCTGATATTAAAGGAGAGCTGGAAGTACAAAAATTACTGAACATCTATGTGACCATCCATGATCCATGGGGAAAAGACCTGATAGCCCACAAAAACCAAATTTTTAGTTGAATGTGACTTATGTCGCATTAGATCAAAGGTCGATTTAGAGCTTTCATATCAGAACACTGTACCTAGTGCTCTAAGAAAATAAAATTTCAAATGGCTAAGCTCATTTTTATGCGTAAACAGGGGTTGAAATTGCAAAATAATCTGAGAAACTCCGTGCCATGAACATTAAAAATTGGACTTATAAATCGTCGCCCATTTGACGTAAAGGCGTACCTCAATTTTCACTTGAGTCCTGCTTTACATGTAAATCAATGCTTTCTAGAGCTCATACGGAAATTGAGGTACGTCTTTACGTCGTAGGGACGACAAAATGACGTTTTTCCAAAACTACAGCTTGGTTTGGACATTTTGAGTGTTTTTTGTTTAAAAATACTCGTAAAATACTCCTCCATGCTGTATCATTAATGACTGGGTTTTAAATATAAATAACTGCAACTGATAAACTCTGTGTAAACTAACACACATTTTATTGTTTTTCTTTATTTAAGCTCTCCTTGAACTCTCAAAACCCGACAGTAGATTCTCTTCAATTGATTGTGATTAGTGGGAACTCTAATGTTTTTATGTTTGAATATTGTTTGCTTTTTTGCAGTATCTACAAAATCTTTACGCGGTAGTTGTCATCATCAGATCCGTAACCTCCAGGGCTCACAAAGACACTACGGTACCAATTTAAGGCAAAAAAATAAGGGTCCTAGGTAGACACTTTTGATATAAAGGATATATCAACGAACAATGGACTTGAATTTCCTCTAACAGTTTAAAGACTCTATTAATTCTACTAAAACTGCCTACACAAAGAAAAACTTCCGTAAAAGAACTGAGCCTCAGCTTATCTGGAATACTAACACTTTTAGTTTGGGAGACAAACATTTCTAGTCCTCGGAACTGAACCTTCGTTCAGGAAATTGAATTTTTTCGTAAAGATACAAGGTTACCTGAGCTAACGTTTTGATCCAGTGACTGAAAACTTTAGTTACCTTAACTGAAAACATTAGATTTCCTTATGAACCGAAGTTTTTCTTCTCCGTGAATGCGATACCCTCCTTTCACACTTCCAAATTCGTCTAGTTTTATTGCTCATAAAAACTTGAATATATTAAAAAATAAATATTGGAAATATCAATCAGAGTTTTGTTTTGCCTTCATAATGCCACGATTGAGTGAATTTTTTGAACCGCGTTTAGCAGAACGGGACCAAGCCACATCAGCTATTGCCAAATTTAACTGGGCAATTCAATTTTTTTTTTTTTTACAAAGGAGCGTTTGTGCAGATTCCTTTGAAAATCTTAAAGAATTTGCTTCTTACTATGCAGGAAACTCACTGAAATTTAATAAAAAAATCCGCACAACCATTTTCATTTAAAAAAATTCAATCGCGCCATTAAATTTGGCAATATCTGATATGGCTTGGTTCTTTTCTGCTAAACGTGGTCCATTTGATCAACTGTAAATTTTCAATTTATTTTAACTTTAAATACAATCGCACATTTTACTCATCTCTCAACAACCCAATAGTATTTGGCTAGCTGTCCAAAGGTTTAGAGCTCACGCCTAGAAAGGCAGGTCATAGCGACGCTCTTCTCACGTAAAGACCTATCTTAATTTCGCATGAGCCCCAAAAAACATGGATTCATGTGTGAATCAGGGCTCACGCGAAAATTGGGACATTATAGTGGCCCAATTATACATGGCAAAATTTATCTTGCGATTTTTTTGGTTTTACCCCCTGAAACTGATCCATATGATCAAAAAGCACTCTATGCAAAGTTTCAGTTAAATCGGATAATATTAACCCGTGCTGACAGAGCCATCTTTTTTAGATGGGGTTTTACATTGAAAAACACTTTTTTTCAGGAAAATTCGTCTCCCGGATAATGTGTAATTTCTAGAAAAAATCTGAGGTCATATCGGCTTCAGCAGGAAAAATTGAGTGGGAGAGTTATATTGGACACCTCCAAAAAATTTGTTTACCCCTCGTTATAGCGGTGAAACAACTGAAACATCTAAAAACGCTGAAAAAGGGTAAAATGACGATGATAAATTCCCCATAATTACATAGGTCTGCATCCGAAACCAAAGCTCATCATATGGTGGCCAGACACTTTACCCAATTTTGTTTGGTCCAACAATTGTTTGGTCCGTTGCTGAAATTTGTCCAATAAAATTTTGGACCAATAGTTTTTTAACCAATAGTTAACTTAGTCCACGTTAGTTTTTGGTCCAAGGTAATATTTATTTTGTGGGAAAAATTAAATTCATACTTTTACATGCTGTCTGTTCATGATGTGGCTAATCATCGCCGCCTTCCGAGTCTGTCCGAGTCTCATCCGCCCTTTGCTTGAGATTGTTAGCAATCGCCCGCAAGTAAGTACGGACATTGTTTTGCTGCTTGTATTCTTCGTAATTTCCAACTATCGTCTCAACGCGTCTTTGGTTTCGAACATACGTTGAATTTATCGGGTCTCTAAGATGTCCATGCCCTCCTAGTAGTTGTGTGACAGCTGCTTCTGTATCTTGTTGTTCTTTCTGCAGCTCGCCAATAAACCGCCAAATGTTTAAGTGATGTGCGACAACTATTCTTTGGAAGCGAGAATGGAATGATTCAACTTTGTTATTCGTTCGCGCTTGTCTATTTAACACAGATTGATACACATTCCAGGTAGGCGGTGGGTATCTCGGAGGAGTTGCTCGTCTTCGACCTCTCGCGGGGCGACCTCGAAGATAAGTTACTTCGAAATATTCCGCCAAGTCCAATACTCGCTCATCTTCGAAATCAGCTTCCAGCATGTCATATGAATGAATAATATTGTGGCTTACATAGAACGTGGATTAAAAAAGGGTGGGTTAAATTTTTAATTGGATAATAAAATTTGGCCAAACTATACCTTGGATAAAATTTGTTGGCCCAATTAGGTATTGGGTAAAAGAAATTGGGTAAAGTGTCTAGCCACGGTTCATATGGTAGGTGTATGAGGTGTGCTTTTTAACTACCTGTAAAATTCAAGAAATAGTAAAAAGAGAAGGAAAAATTTAATAAATGTATGCATATATACATGTATAGTCGCTCCTCCAACACACTCTGGCGTTCTACGACACCCAAACGCCACATAGGTCTACCCTCCCAGAGGTTATCGGGCAACTGACTTCGCAACAAGCAAAAATTGAAAAGAAAAAATGGATAAATAATAGAAACCCTCACTGATATTTACAATAGCCACCGTCTTCTGGAAATTTTTCATCCACATAGGAATTTACTTAGACCTTTCAAGGAAGAACTCAAACCTGGGTAAATTTGTCCGTGCAAATAATTAGTTACATTTGGTTAAGATAAATTTGCGTAAAAGTTTAAGATTGGCACGTCGATGGCTTTTAAATAGCATGTAAAATTTGATTCAAAATTGGCTGTTGAATTTCTCTTCAATTACATCATGTTGGAGATTAACCTTGATGATTTGTTACAGAATGAAGATGCATGTTCTTGTTGTATTTTGAAGTTGCAGAATTCAAAACAATATAAAAACTGTACATCAGCTGCGTGTACTGGAACAAAACAAATGAAGAGTTTAATGATATCTAATAGTAAAGAGTCGTTTATAATTCTAATAATTTTGAACTTGAAATGAGTGTGAAAGAAGGATCAGAAGTAGCATTGGTGTTTTTCTGAGGAAGTTGAATTGAATTTTTGGACAAAAATTTCATATCAAATTATTAAAGATTAGTCTGAATCAACCTCATTTTTAAAAAAATGTCCCTTTATGTTTTATTTTTTGGCAAGAAACTTAGCTTTTAGCATTGAAACCCCTAAAAATTCCCTCAGCATGTAAAGAATCAAAAAAAATTGTAAGCAAATTGCTTCATGTGCAGTCGGAAAAAATATTTTAGGAAATTTGGCTCTGCATGTAAAATAAAGGTAGGATGATTTTTGTTCCATCCAATTAAAGCTTGGAATCGACTTGCATTCTTGACACACTCATAGTAGAAAAAATGTAAAATACATTCTTATCCACTCAAGGGAAGCCTGGTGAATTTTACGTTATTTCTATTCTTAAATTTCTTCTTTTATTCGATACAAGTATCAACTGTACATTGAATTAAACAAATGGAGTAAATGAACAAGATCTCTATTTACCTTGACAGAATTCTCATACGTAATCGCCCAGCATTTGTAAATTCGGAATTTTACCGGTTTGTTTGATCTCATTATCATGAATGGAAAATACTGTGCAAATTCGATTTTTCGTCCAACACAATGTTCATTGAAGTAAATTCGCATCGCCACATCTTCAGCCTGTATCATTAAAATCGAAAAGAAAAAGATAAACGAAAAAACATCGGCTTATTTATCCAAAACAGGTACGTCTAGAGGTGAATGCAAGTGGGGCCTGTTGCACTTTTGTTACAGCAAAAAGAGTTGTTCCTATAGATAATGTCTAAAAAATTACGATGAGCGCATCGACAAACTCTGAAATGCACTTAACTTCACAATCTGCGTAATAAATCTTCGTTTTTTTAAGCTTCCCGCTACAAAAAGGATACTACAGCACATGTGAACATTTCGTTAGAAGAGTCGTTCCATTCAATCCCTGCTCAGCATGACCGACGCTTTTGCGCGTAAGTTAAAGAGAGCACGAGTTCAATCAAGGCGGATATCTATCAACGCGAGAAAAATGTGAATATGAACACGCCCATTGTTATCAGGTGGTTGGAATCATCGTCCCGTTACATATGTGTTTACGCGGATTGCGGCGTTGGATATGTTGAATATTGCGTGATATCCTTGTGAGCAGGGGTTGGATGGAATGACTCCTCTGACGAAATGTTCACCTGTGCCGTGGTATCGTTTTTGAAGCAGGAAGCTCGAAAAAGCGCAAATTTCATATGAAAATTGTGAAGTAAGGAGTGCATTTTAGACTTTGCTGATACACTCATCTTGATTTTGAGACACTTTCTATAAGTAACTCTTCTTTTTGCTGTAGGAAAAGTTTGCAACCGGCCCATTCTTGTAAATTATTACCTGATGGAATATGAAGGTCATTTATTGATGTACCAAAAATATTAAAAGAATCAGTACAGTTATTTTAAGTAATGTGCCATCGTGTGGCACTGAATGTTCAGCAATCTCCAGATGTTTTTTTGATTATAAATATCTGCCAGATTCATTCAAAAGGATCTCACATGGAATGAGGAGGCTAATAAAAAAACAATAAAAATTATTAGTTTTAGAATTCGTTCATTTATCTAAATGAACTAGAAGACTAAAAGCTCAAGATATGGTCATGGACAGATTTAGTAAGTAAAATGAACGATGGTCCAGCAAAATCGAAGGTAAGAGGCATTCAAGACGAAATTACAAGATGCTATTTACCATATGACCTCTGGATCGATAGACAAGAATGACGTTAGGTGTCGCAGAGCGCCCGGGCGCGCTGTAAAAGAGACTTGTATGTGACTACATGATGGTTAAGGGTAAAAAAGTGGGAAAAATTATCTTACCATCTGAGAGGTAGAGCCCATTAAAATGAAATCAGCGTAAATAATTCCAAGAGTTATCACGATTGCGGCTATCATTTTGAAGTTATCACGGAATTCCTGCGGTTCAGAAAAATCAAAATAGGATTATGAGTTGGACAAACTGAAGTTTGATGTATCGACTCGGTGAAATAGTTTTACTACTTTTTACTTTAGGAGTGCTACTTATATTTGGACGTATATCTATCAAACAGAACTATGTGCATTAAGGCATGAGCCTTGAGACCCATAAGAATACATGCATAGTAAGGCTCACGTCATGATGCACATAGTTCCGTTTGATAGAAATACGTCCATTCGAGGACTTTGTGTCTTTTTCCGAGGACGAACGTGCAAAAACTGTTTATATTATCGAGTCTGGCAAGTCTTGCAAATACAGCCCCATTGAAGAGCAATAAATGTGCGCTTTAAGACACACTCTCTTACCTGAATAATAGCTAATTCACCAATTACAATGTAGGTCATGGCTCCAGTCAAAGCTACTTCCAGTATGGGCTCAATAACTTCCTTCAGTTTTGAGGACAACCTGAAAAATCAGCACAAGCGAAAAACACATAAAGAGGCGACGAGAAACAATGAACTCCAAGAAAGGTGTTTTTATGCAATCCACCATTTAAATAGAATACAAATTTTAATTTTAAATTCATGAACTTAATAATTTGCCGGTTTGCCAATAATTACCGGTTTGGTATGGACACGTGCGGAGAATGGCAGATGGTAGGTTGCCCAGAAAGGTATTTGATTGGGTTCCTTCCCGGAATGTTGGCGGGAAGGAGTAGAGGGGAAAATCATGCGGTATGAGCTGCCCGATGGTTTGTGGGAGGATCGATTCCGGTGGCGGTTTGGAGTCGCAGAGGGCTCTAGTGCGCTGAGGTACCGCCTTGATATATATACAATACTTTGCGCAACCCACAAAATTATGATAGACAAAAAGGATATCAACGCAAAGTAGTTAAAAAATGGCTAAACCAATTTACGGCATCTTAAAAGTGATATTGTATGCAAGATAACTTGGTCCCAGCATGAAAAAAGAGCTAATACCAAGACAAGGCTTTATATTTCTCAGCCGTATAGATTCAGTTAAACTATGAAAGTTTCAAAAGGTGCTGTCACAAAGTGAGGCGTTAGGTACAGAAAGTGATTTTCGTGGTTGCAATATTTCAGAATCCCTAGTGCTAATATTTATTTTAAAGAGGAAACTATTGTGTGAATTTTCACATTTTACGTTTTCAGCACTAAACTCATTATCGATATTCAGTGATAGTTACAACAAATTAAAAATGTTTGCTTAAATCATAGAGGATGAAACGTTAGTGGAGATTATGAGACACTGCAATCAAGGAATGCTCTCTTTGCATCCAGCGCTTGAACGATGAAATAGAAAAGTGAATGAATGAATTTTTTTTTTCTTTCTATTGGCGTTTCAAAAAACCTCACCTGAACAGACGTTGATGATGTGTGATAGCGCTCACAAATTGCTCCCTTTGTGAAAAGTCGTCATGGCCAATGGTTTCAAAACTAATCCCACTTATAAAAAACGCAGTCTTCAAGGCATCCACAGTTATGAATACGAGCAAAGTGCCAATGTGTATGACATAGAACTGGGTCGCAATGGAGACGCTAATACAAAAGTAAACAAGTGCCCGTGTGACGTCATTAGGGGTGAATCCGAGGAAAGAGAGCGGGTTTGGTATACCCAGAGGAAGGTTGAGCTGGCGTGATGGCGATGGATTGAGGAAAAATGTGACGATGGGTGGCAAAAAGTAAAACAAAACCATAATTTGGGTGACCGGCGTCACGGAGAGGACCATAAGCCGGTGACGTGATTCCAGATCTGTGATGATTGACGTGCGAAGGGAAGCTGGGAGGGGGAACTGAGAAAGGAATGGGTTGAATTACATTTATGTTGCAATGAGGAACTACTGTCTTCTCACTCATCCACATACTTTTCTGCGTTGAGTGACCAATCGCCCATATTTTGTTTCTCAAATTAGCCAAAAATGACAGTGCTTTAATGAAAAATGTAGTTCAATTAATCTCAAGCAAGTTCGTGATGGAAAAAAAATAAATAAATAAAAATCTTGTTAACCGTAACTTTATCATGAAAATTGTAAGTTTTTAGCATGAATCCTAGTCTCGAATATTAATGAGATTACATTATTTTTGTCTTTTTTTGTCATCTTTTTTTTCTTCAATTCTTCACGTTTTATATATTGTAGAGAGGCTAAATTAATTTAAAAAATCTGAATAAAGGCGAATAGAATTAATGGTAAAAAATCCCACCTGGTCGTCAAGCAAAATGTTGTTTAGGTTCTGGGTGAATTCAACCAAAACATCTCTCTTTTGCCACCAAACTGCAAGGTTTATGTAAATAAGAGGCGATATGATAGAATGAATTTTTCGCGCAAGGGTGGCAGTCACCGTTAGATATTGTGTATTTTTTGTTTCAAGTAAAGGCATAATCATAAAAAGTGTCTGTATAAAGTGGTGAAGGATGATGAATGGCACCAAAGGCCAAATATTTTGAGAATTCTTGGGAGGAAAAAAGAACTCTAACAGACGCTTAAACTTTCGTGCCGTTTTTAGGACGAGCAACTCTTCCGTTGTCTTTATCTTTGCGCCCGAATCCGTCATAAAAGATAGTTTCTTTCGTTCGAAAAAATTGATAAAAAGAAATCTTATGGTATATCACATTGGATTCAACGGTATGCACATAAACACTGACGTGTCGAGAGGACATTCATTTCTTCATGAAAATGCGCACAAACTGACTCTGCATGTTGAACATGAAATGATGTGTGCTTATCCTCAACTCTACTTTTATTTGATCAAAAATGTATGATAGTAACATTGAAACCTGTGATTACCCACTGTTATGCCTGAACCCTTCGAAAAAGTGTCACATCCTCCTCCTGCATCGATCATGAGGCTATGATGTGAAGACCTTTCACAAATGCATCTGTTTCACTACGCTTCAGCCGATTTGAAAAGCAGCTTGCGGTAAAAAGACCTGTCCTCTATATACAATTGATCTAACTTTGTTTCAAATATAATAAAAATTTGCTTGATGAAGATAAGATACTACCTGGTTTTTTCCTCATAAATTTGATATAAAATCAAATATTATCATTTTTAAAAATTCAATTTTCATTATCAATTCCGAGGGTGTGCGCAATGTGTACAACGCTAGATCTGCAATAAGTATCTATTCGTACCCCTCGCATTTAGAATGCATCCCATTTCCTGTAATAATAAAAGTTCGGAATAAATTTAAACTGATCGGAGTAAGTTGGACTCAATTATTATACTGTTATACAATAATATACAATCAATACACTGTTCGTTTTTTTGCAGTATCGACAAAATCTTTATGCGGTAGTTGTCATCAACAGATCTGTAACCTCCAGGGCTCGAAAAGACACCACGGTACCAATTTAAGCATCGAAAGTAAGGACCCTGGATAGACATTTCTGATATAAGGGGTATCGTAACGAACAATCGACTTGAATTTCCTCTTACAGTTTAAAGACTCTATTAATCTAATAAAACTGCCTACACAAAGAAAAAAAACCCTTCGATTTAAATAATTGAACTTTAGCTTGTTTGGGATACTAACATTTTTGGTTTGGGAAACAAACATTTTCAGTCTTAGGAACGGAACCCTCGTTCAGAAAGCTGAAGTCTTTCTTAAAGATACAAGCGTATATGGCTAAAAGAAACCACGGTAACCTGAGCTAAATTTTTGATCCAATGACAGAAAACCTTAGTTACCTGAACTGAAAACATTAGTTTCCATAAAAATCGAGGTATTTTTTCTGCGATACGCTCCTTTCGTACTGCCAAATTCCTCTAATTTGATTGCTCTTAAAAATTTTGATAAACGTACAAAATAAAAATTAGAAATTTTAATCAGACTTTTACTGTGCTTTTATTATTCCAAGATTGAGAGAATCATTTGGACCGCGTTTAGCAGGACGGAACCAAGCCACATCAGCTATTGCCAAATTTAACTGGGCAATTTAATTTTTCACAAGGGAACGTCTGTGCGGAATCCTTTGAAAATTTTAAGGACTTTGCTTTGAACTATGCAGAAAACTCATTAAAATTTAATAAGAAAAATCCGCACAACCATTTTCATTTAAAAGATTTAAGTGCGCCGTTAAATTTATCAATATCTGATTTGGCTTGGTTATTTTCTGCTGAACGGGATCAATTTGAGCAATTCAATTTATTTTAACTTTATACTTTAAATACTATCGCACATTTTACTCACCTCTCAACAACCCAATATTATTTGGCCCAGTTGTCCAAAGGTTTACAGCTCACGCCTAGAAGGGCAGGTCATAACGACGTTCTTCTCGCGTAAAGGCGTAGCTTGATTTCTGCATGAGCCCCAAAAAACATGGCTTCATGTGTGAATCAGGGCTCACGCGGAATTTGAAATATGTCCTTACGTCAGAGTGGCGACGGAATGGGGTCACAAGACTCAAGGTAGAAAGCGACCTTATTTGGATTAGCGTCAAAAGTTTTGCTAGGGTGAGTCTGCCAATTACCCAATATCTAGACGAGGTGCTCAGTGGAAATGTCCAACGGAAAATGTCCAAGAGACAAAATGTCCTGGTTAAAATGTCCAATTGTCATAATGTCCACGACAAAATGTCCAGAGGCTGAAATGGCCAAAATTTGAAACGTCCAAAACCCAAAATGTCCAAAACCTAAAATGTCCGAAACTTAAACGGGCGTAAAACAAGTGTTTTTTGCCTCGCCTTTATATGTGGCAACAGGTGAAGACAGCTGACGGTTAACAGCTGAAGTTAATTTCATATTATGAATGAGTGTAGATTTTCATATTTGAGATTACCATGACGATGCTGCAGGAAACAGAATTGTCAATCGTACTTCTCAATTTGGATCAAAAACAGCTTATTACGCAGATTCGAGGTGGTCACACTCAAATAAAACATCCGATTAGTCGCCGGTATATCACTAATCAAGCCAGAGTGGAAAGTATCGTGGCTAGCTATGGGCAATACAAGGAAGATGAAGAGGTTGATGTTTATCTGAGAGCCATTTCCTACAGATTGAAGAAGAAAACGAAGAAGGAGAGGCTTGAGGCATTACGTAAGCTGATGTTAAGCCTTTTTGATTTTGCATATATGTGGACCTATGGGACATAAGGGACATTTTGCATATGGGACATTTTACATATAGGACATTTTGAATTCTGGACATTTTAGCTTTTGGACATTTTGTCGTGGACATTATGACAATTGGACATTTTAAATAGGACATTTTGTTTATTGGACATTTTTTATTGGACATTTTTTATTGGACATTTCCACCTGTCACCCTAGACGATGCCTTTAAACGTCCTAGCTATATATAGAATTTTTTCACGTATGTTAAACCAGTGCGGCTTTCAGCGACATCTCTCACGTGTCTTTTAAATCGTGTTACTTGTTGAGGTAGAACAGTACTGATTGTACTCAATGCAGCTAACTTAGTCACAGAAAAACATTTAAACGAGCGACAAAGCAACCTAGGGTAGATTACGGAGTTACCTTCTTCAAGTGGGTGAGTATAAGAGGCCATATCGCGAATTTAATTTTTGATAACTCAGCCCTATAACTACCAATTTTGATGGCGACGTATCAAAATTTTCGTGTGTGAATATTTTATTTTTGTGGAAGAATACATCAACGCGATTGGATTTAGAATATTTCCTGCTTAGTCTGATCGTATCTAGGTCACTCTCTAAAAATGTAAATGTGTGGTGTCAATTTTTGTCCTAAAACAGTGTGTGTGGATAGATATGTGATATTAAAGGAAAGGCATCGCTTTTTTTAAAATAGCTTGTTCTGAAAAAAATACATTATGAAAAGCATATGAATATAAAAGTTTCCATTCAGATAGAACTGACAAAGCATGAATCCAAAAGTGACCCTCTTCTCGATTTTCAAGTTTGAGTACTCTGCTGTGCTAAGCTAAGTTACAACGCCGTATAAGCATTCGAATGCTGTCAAATTTTCTCTCAGAAAATGTCTTTTTTTGAAAAAAGTTACGAATATCTTTCCTTGAAATGTTTAGACTTTATAGCTTAAATTACGAACGAAATCATTCAAAAAATCGGAATGTAAATATTTGTAAATTTTCCTGAAAATGCGTGATTTTTGATGGAAATTTGGCAACATCTGACGGCTCATACGGCGTTCTTCCTTAGGACAGCAGTATTGAGATTCGGGTGAGGGCAAATTGCGGAGCGCCATGAGCTGGACTCAACCCGCTTAGCGCAAACATGCGGGAGTCAGAAACCTACGCGCAAAGATCAACACATTGACTCTTAATTAAGATTCTCGGCTTGTGGAATAGTCCTTCTTTATACAGAGTCCGCAGCAATTATTAATTAAATGGGTAAGCGAGAAACTTGATTTCCTAATTAATTGATGAACTTTACGTTCGATGGGCTACCAATAGACGGGTTAAGTGAATTCCGCTGTTTGTCATTTAATTACGCTTGCTAATCAAACAATCATGAATATCTGTTTGACTTTCTCTCAAAATGTGAAATTCATAATGACCTCTAGGCCGATTAACTGGGTTTTCAAATTTTTCACTTCAGTGCGGAATTTGATTTGTCAAAAATTGAACAGTCCAGGTTTTGAATCTAAACACTTTGTAGACTTGAATACATCATTTGCCTGTTAAATTCAAAAAATAGTAAAAAGAGAAGGACAAATTTAATATATGTACACATACAAACAGTCGCCTCAACAACACACTCTAGCGTTTTACGACAGTCAAACGCCGCATAGGTCTACCCTCCCAGAGGTTATCGGGCATCTGACTTCTCAACAAGCAAAAATTGAAAAAAGAATGTATAAATAATAGAGACCCTCATTAAAATTTACACTAACCACCGTCTTCTGAAAATGTTTTATCTACACAGGAATTTACTTGGACCGTTCAAGGTTAGAACTCAAACCATGGCTCAATTTGTCCGTGCAAATAATAAGTTACATTATAGGTTAGGATAAAGTTGCTTAAAAGTTTAAGATTGGCACGTCGATCGCTTTTAAATAGCATGTAAAGATTCAAAATTGGCTGTTGATTTTCTCTTCCAGTACATCATGTTGGAGACTAACCATGATGATTTGTTACAGAATGAAGATTGATGTTCTTGTTGTATTTTGAAGTTGCAGAATTCAAAGCAATATAAAAACTGTACATCAGCTGCGTGTACTGGAACAAAACAGATGAAGAGTTTAATGATATCTAATAGTAAAAAGTCGTGCATAATTCTGATAATTTTGAACTTATATAAGTGCAAAGAAAGGATCAGGAGTATCATTGGTGTTTTTCTAAGGAAGTTGAATTGAATTTTTGGACAAAAATTTCATACCAGATTATTAAAGTATGAACTGATCATTGAATTAAACACATTAAGTAAATAAGCAAGATCGCTATTTACCTTGACAGAATTCTCAAACGTAATCGCCCAACAGTTGTGAATTCGGAATTTTACCGGTTTGTATGACCTCATTATCATGAATGGAAAATGCTGCGCAAATTCGAGTTTTCGTCCAACACAATGTTCATTGAAGTAAATTCGCATCGCCACATCTTCAGCCTGTATCATTAAAATCGAAAAGAATAAGATAGACGAAAAAACATTGGCTTATTTATCAAAAGCAGATACGTCCGGGGGTTAATGTAAATTGTTGTATATAATATTACCTGATGGAATATGATGGTCATTTTATTGATGTACCGTGAATATTAAAAGAATCAGTACAGTTAAGTATTGTGACATTGTGTGACTTTCAGATTTTTTTTTTATTAAAAATTAAATTATTTGAATAAACAATATTCATACGAGGTGCTGAGGACGCTGGTGAGGAGACATCTTCATGTAGCTGTCATATTCACTCACAAAGATCTCAGAACGAATAAGGAGGCACGATAAAAAAAAAAAACAATAAATAGTGTAATTTCCGAAGGAAAAATACACTATTTATCAGCGTCAGAATTCGTTCGTTTATATAAATGAACTAGAAGGCTGAAAGCTTGATATGGTCATGGACAGATTTAGTGAGTAAAATAAACGATGGTCCAGCAAACTCGAGGATAGGAGGCATTAAAGACGTAATTACAAGATGTTACTTACCATATGACCTCTGGGTCGATAGACAAGAATGACGTTACGCGTCGCAGAGCGCCCGGGCGGGCTGTATAAGAGACTTGCACGTAAATAAATGATGGTTAAGGGTAAAAAAATGGGAAAAATTATCTTACCATGTGAGAGGTAGAGCCCATTAAAATGAAATAAGCGTAAATAAATCCAAGACTTGTTACGATAGCGGCTATCATTTTGAAGTTATCACGAAAGTCCTGCAGTTCAGAAAAATTAAAATAGGATTATGAGTTAGACTAACTTTAATTGGATGTATCAACTCAGTGAAATAGTTTTACTACCTATCACTTTAGGGGTGGTACTTATATTTGAGGACTTTGAGTCTTTTTTCATCGGCGACTCTGCAAAAACGTTTTATATTTTCTAAAACGTAAATAATTCGAAAATTTTTCGAGTATGGCAAGTCTTGCAGATACGGCTCCATTGAAGAGCAATACATGTGCGCTTTAAGACACACTCTCTTACCTGAATAATTGCTAATCCACCAATTACACCAAATGTCATGGCTCCAGTCAAAGTTATTTCCAGTATGGGCTCAACAACTTCCTTCACTTTTGAGGTCAACCTGAAAAATTAGCACAAGCGAAAAACACATGCGTTAAAGAGACGACGAGAAACAATGAACTCCAAGAAAGGTGTTTTTATGCAATCCATCATTTAAATAGAATACAAATTTAAAGATTAAATTCATGAGCTTGAAAGCGAAAAAAGATAAGTCACAATAATTTGCGCAAAATTAATTAATTAAATTAATTTCCTCAAAATTATGATACACGGAAGATATCAACGCAAAGTAGTTAGAAAATGGCTGAACCAATTTACGACATCTTAAAAGTTAAATTGTATGCACGATAACTTGGTCCCGGCATGAAATTTTAGGAGCTAATATCAAAATAAAGCTTCATATTTCTCAGCAGCATAAACTCAATTAAGTAATGAAAGTTTCAGAAGATGCTGTCAAAGATTGAGGCGTTGGATACAGATAGGAATGCCCTCTCTGCATCCAGCGCTTGAACGAAGAAATAGAAAAGTGAATGAAAGAATTTGTTTTTCTTTTGGCGTTTCAAAAAACCTCACCTGAACAGACGTTGATGATGTGTGACAGCGCTCACAAATTGCTCCCTTTGTGAAAAGTCGTCATGGCCAATGGTTTCAAAACTAATCCCACTTAAAAAAAACGCAGTCTTCAAGGCGTCCACAGTTATGAATACGAGCAATGTGCCGATGTGTGCGACATAGAACTGGGTCGCAATGGAGGCGCTAATACAGAGGTAAACAAGTGCCCGTGTGACGTCATTAGGGGTGATTCCGAGGAGAGAGAGGGGGTTTGGTATACCCAGACCCAGAGGAAGGTTGAGCTGGCGTGATGGCGATGGATTGAGGAAAAATGTGACGATGGGAGGCAAAAAGTAAAACAAAACCATAATTTGGGTGCGGCGCGGCGTCACGGAGAGGGCGACGAGCCGGTGACGGGATTCCAGATCCGCGATAATTGACGTGCGCAGAGAAGTTGGAAGAGGGAACTGAGAAAGGAATGGGTTGAATTATATTTATGTTGCAATAAGAAAGTACTGTCCACTCGCTCATCTATATACTTTTCTGCGTTGAGTGACCAATCGCCCATTTTTTGTCTATCAAAGTAGCCAGAAATGACAATTCTGAAATGCGAAATGTACTTAGTTCTAGTAATCTCAAGCAAGTTCGTGGTGGGAAAAGAAAAGAAAAAACATGCAAACTGTAACTTTATTTATCCTGGTCTCGAATGTTAATTACAATACATTTTTTGGGTATTTTTTCGTTGTTTTTTTTTTTTTTAAAAAAAAATTAGTTCTTCATTTTCTTTATAAAGTGGAGAGTTTTAATTTATTTAAAAAATCTGAAGTAATACGAGCAGAAGTAGTGAAAAATATATCCTACCTGGTTGTCAAGCAAAATGTTGTTGAGTTTCTGGGTACAATCAATCAAAACATCTCTCTTTTGCCACCACAATGCAAGGCCCAGGTAAAGAAGAGGCGATATGATAGAATGAATTTTACGCGCAAGGGTGGCAGTCACCGTCAGATATTGTGTATTTTTTGTTTCGAGTAAAGGCGTAATCATAAATAGCATTTGTATGAAGTGGTGTAGGATGATGAAAGGGACCAAAGGCCAAATATTTCGAGAATTCTTGGGAGGAAAAAAACAACTCTAACATACGCTTAAACTTTCGTGCCGTTTTCAGAACCAGCAACTCTTCCGTTGTCTTTATCTTAGCGCCCGAATCCGTCATAAGAGATAGATTCTTTTGTTTGGAAAAATTGATAAAAACAAGCTGATGGTAGGTCACATTGGATTCAACGGTCTGCACATAAACACTGACATGTCGAGGGGACATTCATTTCTTCACGACAATAATGCGCTGACTCTCCATGATGAGCATGAAATGGACGGAGTTAAACAGAAAGGAACCAAGCCACATCGGGATCGAACCGAGAAAAAGAGGTTTAAAGTTTGTTTCCTGCATAAGACTCAATGTAAAAGATAAACTTCGAATTCTGTTTCTGCAAAATTTGCTCCAACAAAAACTTTGAATTTTTGGCGATAGATAGTAGAGAAGTGATCGAGTTCAAAACCACTCATAACTCAATTTTTTCCAAAATGTGGGTTGGTTCCTTTCTGCTTAACTCAGTCCAAATGATGTGTGCTTTACCTCAACTCTACTTTTATTTGATTAAAAATGTATGATAGTAACATTGGAACTCGGAATGAATGGAAATGAACAGGTCCGTTGCATACAACAGGTATCGCAAATTGAGTAGAGTTGTTTCAAGGTGTATAAAAAACAGGATTTAAAACATTAATCGCGTCTGGAATACACCCCAAAACCAACAATTTGCGCAGTTCATATCAACCAAATTTAAAATTTCCAAAATTCACCGATAGCTGCAAATAGTGTAATTTGTATAGTGCAGTCAAGGTTCAAAGAAAGAACACCGTAGTAGTTTTGTAATCACTTTCAGTTTCATTCAAAATTTGTAAATATTCTCCTTCTCTAAATAGCTGCCTAACCTGTGTTACGTTTATGATAAAGGGTGAGCTCTCCTCCTCCAAAAAACATTTTCATGTCAGGTACTTTAACACTGCGGATTCAAACTACGGTCTCTTCCTCTTTGAATATATTAAAAAATAAGTAGTAAAAATAAAAATAAATAAAATAAAAACAAGATGAAATAAGAAAATTAAAAAATAAAAATAAAAAATACAGCATCTACAGTAAAATCTTGCTGACAGTTGGCCGCTTCCTAAATTCTAGCGTTTTAAAGCTTCCCGCTTGTTTAAACTCGCGAAGTTACCAAGAAAAAGTACAAAAATTGGATTGCATTTTGCAAAAAGGAACCACTAGCATTGCAATGTTGCTAAGATTGTGCAACTTCTTTTGTCTCGGAGGAAAACCCCGATTATCCATTAATAGTTTCTATTTTACTCGCTAAAAACTGTAAATTTAAGACAATAATTTCCATCTAAATTTCATAGTTTTTCACGATTTCCAAAGATGAAGTTGCACAATCATTGCAATGCTAGTGGTTCCTTTTTGCAAAATGCAATCCATATCATGTACTAGGTGTAGAAAGGTTTATGAGAAAGTGAACTTGGATCGAACACTGATGATCATGACGTCATCGGGCCCATTAGTTGTAGTCCATTATTATTAATTGTAGGCAAAGAGAGGCTCAGGGCCTCGGAGAGTTTGGTGTTGGGAAGGAGAGAGCTCCACAGGGTGAGCGGGAGGCTGTGAACACATAAAATCTTGGGCAATTGAAACTCGGTGAGCCCTTATTTTTACACCGCTGTTTTAATAACAATAAATTATTCATAAATTCCAGCGTCGATTACCGTGCTACAGCAGCGTGGGCTCAGTGCCTTCGCCTTGTTGTCGGAGCTATTGCGGGAGAAGAAAAGCAACTTTGCCGCACTGTGGTGGAAACGAGCATTGTGTGCTCAATGGTAACCTGTAAAAAAGTTGTAAATAATTATTTTAACTTATTTAGATATGTATGCATGGATATGATAGCATACTCCTGAGCCTGGAGGGAAGTGGCTTCATGTGGATTGCATTTTGCAAAAAGGAACCAATAGTATTCCAATGTCGCTAAGATTGTGCAACTTTTTTTACCTTGCAAATATAAACTGATCATCTAAATAGGTCTTATCTTTACTACCGATAAATTATAAATTGAATACGGAAATTACCATAGTTGATTTAACTTTTTGCAAGGTTTCAGTAGTTTTATTGCAAGATGCTCGTGGTTCCTTTTTAGCGGCTCTGGTGCTTGCACTAGAGCTGCTATTCCGGACGGTCCCAGCTGGGGAGTATCAATGCAGCATGTTACATTGTAGAGACCGCGCGTTGGTTGATGGGAATCGGCGCCATTTTCGGCTATGTTCCTTGTCATGACTTTATTTTATTGCATACTGTTTTATTGTTAGTCAATGCTATGTTGTGTATTGTATTTTTGGAATCATGGTGATACAGTCAACAATTCAAAACTTGTTTGTGCTTTTATCTCGTGATGGAAAAAATGTACTTTACGTTCAAAATTTGAAAATTTGAATTTTAAAGTTTTCGCGGTTAAGGAAGCTTTAACCACTGGGTTGGAGCTTCCTAGTCATATTACTTGATATCAGCTGATAGCAAACAAAGGTTACCAGGGAAACCGTAAACGTCTAACAACTATCGTGGCCATTGGGGCGATTATTGAAATGATATCGACTGTATGTCGCCGCTTACGACAGGACATAGCCCTATCTTAACTGTGTAATATATCGCAATTCGATATTGTTTTGATTTTTAAAAGGAGCAATTCATTCATACAGTTCCGATTAGTTTTTGCGAACGGGCCCTTAACCTACGGCACTCGGCTACAAAAGTTACAAAACATGAATCGACAGTTGTCGGATTGTACATCAATGACAAAATGTGTCTAGGCCCTCATTCTTGACTACAACTACTGCCCCCAGAGCCGCTCTCCGACGCCAATGCGTTGGAGCTTCCTGCTTGTTTTAAAATGCAATCCATGTATGCAGCGAGCTTTTTTCACCATCATTACTTGGCAAATTCTTTCATTACGGACACGGTCCTCTCTGACCGCTGGCAAATATTCATTTCGGTTGTGTTTTTTTCTTCTTCTTTAAATATTAGTATTTTGTTGATTTGACTGACAATGGCTATCCTATATTGGAGCAGCTACCTGCACAATAATATCGACCCGATAAGTTTCTTCACCGAAAAAAGAGGAATGCAGACCTAACATTCTGGATGTAAAAAAGTGTGCGACAACTCACAATACGCTGAATTAACAGCCACAGCAGCTCAGTTGAATTTACATCTTCACATTGCTAAAGCTAAAGTAACGGCTGTGCCGGATAATTTAGCGTTTTGTAAGTTGTCGCTTACTTTTTTTCATCAAGAATATGAAGTCAGCATCCTTTATTTTCGGTGGTTTTAATGTATTCATCATGTTTATCATTTAATTTATGTAATTTTGGTCAGAGAAATTGGCTTTTGGTGCTTTGAGGTACTTTACTGATCTACTAGAGTGATCTAAGGGCTAACTCATTCCGCCTGAAAAACACGGAAAAGAAAAAAAAAAAAAAAAAAAAAAAAAAAAAAAAAACACACATTGGATCTAGAGTCCAGAATCTTGAAAACATTGACAAGAAAATTGACTCTTGATTAAAATCAGATTTAAGCTTAAATCAAAAGGAAATCCGCTCAAATTAAGAGGCTTGGTTCTTGATTTAAGCAAAAATCCGATTGAATCAAGAGTATTTTTTCTTGTCAATGTTTTTAAGAGTCTGGACTCTAGATCCAATGTGTTCTTTTTCCAGTGAACGATATTTTTTAAGATGCGCTGGCAACCAAGCGTGGAGTTGTCCGATGTGTCCAAAACATGTTTTCCGCCCCGACCAAATGACCTGCCGTATTAATAATTACGCCCAGCAGATCAGGCCGTAATGTGTATGTATGTTCATTGCATGGGGTATCAACGTCGCAGGATTAACCGCTTGCACCATGCATGTCTCGCTTCGGCTTATTACGTTCTTCCCTCCTCTCACTGCCACACTCGGCGGGCTTTGATCGATACATCACGTTACTAAACGGTAAACTAAATTTTTATCGACGAGGTCCGTTCCATTTTCATAGAGTGACTATTATGTTATTGCGTGTGTCTCCAATATTTTGAAAAATAAAAATAGAAAATAAATATTTGAATAGAAATCTCACACTCTCAGATACAGCGGGCTTTTGGCCTGGTATTATTTTATTATTGAACTTTCTTTCTCCCCTGGCAAAAAATGCTGACGTCTCGAAGAAGAATGTCGTGCAAGTCTTCGAATGTTAGCCGAATTTCCTGGGATGAGATGCAAACTTTTGGGACATGTTTTTTTTTCCAACCGCGGAATCAGAAGTGGATCGAGTCAATCAGAAAGGTCGGACATGAATTATTTTACCAAAATTGCAAAATTGGATGTTTATTTCGTCACATTTTACTTTTTTGCATGAAATTCTTTTGCGACAACATCGATGCAAGTGGTATTTCAAACAATACACACCAAAACTTGATGTTTTGGAAAACAATCTTCGTGAATTAAAGTAAAACCTCAACTAATCTTGAGGACAATTGCTGGAGACACTATTACTAGAGGCAGGAAGGAGAAATTCTTGGTAGGATTACTGCCATGAAGGAAAAGCGCTGTATGAGCATTTAAGCGTTGCTAAATTTCCTACGATCAAATGCAAATTTCTTGGGAAGAAATTTGGCTACATTTGAACGTTCATACAGCGTTTTTTCTCGGCATGGTAGATTAGAGGTAAGGTACAATTCACATTTCAATGTTGCTACACACAGATATGAACTTTATTGATGAGTTATGAATAAAAAATGTATAAAATCAACTTCCATACAATAAAAAAATGACGAGTTGGAATGATTTTCAGTTGTTTCTCATTTGCCGTAAGATCATCAGTTTTAATAAAAGAAAGCCCTTTTCCTTTACATTATTTCTTTTCATTGAGCTATTTCCAGTAAAATGAATTTAAGAACTGCTGAAGTCAATATTTCTGTAAGATGAAGAGACATGGTAAGTGAAAGCGATCTTTCATTTTCCAGAACCATACTGCTGTTGTTCTCCTGCAAATCGGCATTGTAGGCACTCAAGAAAAAATATTCCACGCTTGATTTTTAAATTATTATGTACTTATGGGAGCTTCATCTACATAATCGATTGCAAAAACACAGTGAAACTACAGATTTGCATACCTCGGTTACGACATTCCAAAATCTCAGCTCCAATTATGCAGTTGACTGTATAGACTAGAACAGCCTAGTCGACAGAAAGTTAAGTTCCGTATGAACCTATCTCTGTGCGGACAAAGCCTTCCATTACCAAGAAATGAACGAAACAATTATACGTCCAGTTACACGATCAAATTAGGCCTCTCACTGGTCGCATCCTCACCTCAGGTCTTTTTCCACCAATCAGAGCTTCACTTTGATGGCTCAATTAGATCGTGTAACTGAACCTTATGAAAGAATAAACATAAATGTGGTTTAACTTCCGCCGCAGCGCCGCGCTGACCGCACTGTGTTTGGCGCAATGCGGGAAGTATTCCCACAATCTTGGAGGCGCTATGCGTTTCCCGCCGACCGCTGCTGTTGAACGCTCTGTTTTTGACGCAATGCTTGAAGTATTCATGCAGTCTTGTAGGCGCTGTGCGTTCCACGCCGACCGTTGCTGCTGACCGCACTGCGTTTGACGCAATGCGTGAAGTATTCGTGCAGCCTTGTAGGTGCTAATAGGTGTTTCATGCCGACCGCCGCGCTGAGGGCTTCTCTTTTCATCTCAAGTCCTCGTCATCATTGCTCTCAGCGCCGCGCCGTTCCGGGCTAAATTGCGAGTTTGGTTTCTCTCTTAACTCGACTAATTAAAGGTTCTGTCTCTTATATCACCGAAAGACGACAAAATTAGAGATTACCATACTCTCAGGAAATGAGGGATTTTGTCGCCTTTTCTCGTTTGTAATTTTTTTTCTGAGTCCGGTTTTTTCTTAAACCTATATTTAAAAAAATTGCAAAATTTCTTTGAAGCCGTTTTTGCATCAAGCTCTTTTAAGGGGTGTTTCGGCGAGGAAATTTCAAGATAAAACGAATGGGACCACTTTTAGAACCTCCAAGTTTTGTATAAACGGAGTCATACGCTCTCAAAGTTTCAAAATTTTGTCCGACCTTTTCCAATGACTCGATCCACTTTGCGGCGTTGGAGGCTCGCTTTTGTCAAAATCGACAACGTCGGACGAGCTCCGACAGCGAGCTGATCGGACGAACCCACGTTACAGATAATATTTCAGCGCTGAAACATTACAGGCTGTGTGTAGAGGGCGGAGGTTCCCTCCGTTCGGCGAATCGATCCGGCTGCTGTTATCACGAGTCTGTGAATGACATCCCGCTACGATTAGTCGACCCGCTGAAGGGTCCGCCGCGGCCGCGGACGGAGACCTGACCACCAGATCAGGGTGAATATCCCTTTATTCCCTCCGTTGAAATGATGTAAACCGCACGGAACGGCAACACCGCCTAAGTTGAATTTCGAGAAACCGAATGCATCCCTTCGAGTGATCCTTTTGCTTTGAGTAAAGAGCAGAACGCTGCCGTGCTAAGGAAGAACGCCGTACGAACATTCGAGAGTTGCCAAATTTCCCATGATAAAACTTGCATTTTTGACATCATTTATGCATATTTTCCCTTGAAATTTTCAGATACTTTAGATTAAATTGCGTACAGAATTGTCAAAAATTTTTGGAAAAATAATATTCCCAATTTTTCCAGTAATTTCGGTTTTTATCTGAGGAAACTTGGCAACGCCTGAAGGTTCATATCGGCGTTTGCCCTTAGCACGGCAGAGAACGGTGCGCTGGTAGCGCACGAGCGAGGGTAGACAGTGCGTATTCTATCTCAATTGGAAGGCCATGGGATGGAAAAGAGGAAAACCAAGAAGCAGATGATCTTATCGCTCTGTTTGGATGAGAGAATAAGTAGAGTGGAAAAGAGCGCTCGCTACCACAACCAAGATCCACACTTTTCCTGTCGCCAGGACCTACGAACTCTCGTGATACTACCGCAATAACCTGCAAAATAATTTTAGTGGTCTCATCACGATAACTGGAATAGTTTTGTCGCCGTAACAGACAACACACTTTTCGGTCATACTTTTTGTAGCAATGATAATCGCTCGAATTTTTTGCATTACTTAATATACACAAGGTTACGTGTTATAACGCTCTACAACGATTTATCTCTCTACTTTTCAGTTTTAATATACATATGAATTGCCGAAAATTTGATGTCTGTTATGCTGACTTTTTATCACGTAACAGACAGCACATTCCCGGAATTTACATAATATTAATTGAGTAATACATCATTAGAAAGCGTTATAATACGTTCTCTGTCGAATCACAACCCTTGGGGCATTGAGCGCCTTAACATTTCTGCTTTAATCCCCTCCCTCCAACTTCTCATTGGGTGCTCTCTGCGCCTTCTCCCAGGGGGGACCCAATCAAAGTTTCAGTTTGAAATGTTGACCTCTCTCCGAGCAAGCATAAATATCACTTGAAAAGGAAATTGTGCAATGCCGAAATTTATTTTCGTTCTTTTGTGTGGAGAAGGCGATTTAAGACAGCTCGCCGCGTTGAGATTTCTTTTAATTCTTCCCATCAGAAATTCATGATATAAAACAAGTACTGAAGGGATGGAAGTATGATGTATTGCTTATTGAGAGCCGAATTAAACATCGCAGTTAATAGGAAACTACTATTTCTAGGCTTTTTACCTCTATGGCATTCCTGCCTAGTCAACAATCTGCCTACCAAAGTTGTTGTTATTTTTAGAAAAATGTATTTAGATACATAGTTTTCTGACACCAAAGGTCCCGGCGATATGAATTGTGCCGAAAAGCTTTGACAAAAAATTACAAATAAATAACGAAGTGGTTATTCGGCGGTACGGTACCGTCGAATACCGCCATCCATTGAATAAAACAATTTTTATGTAGGGTAATTGTTGCACATATGTATTTTAGCACTTTACCTCTAGATAATCACGTATTAAGTTAATTAAGTGGTACTGCCCAGTACGTCACATTTCTAGCTCACTTCAGAAAGGAAACACCTACGTGGCCATGAGTTTTCCTAAGCAGATAGGTGCTTTCATGAATGAGCTAGAAATAGAAGTTCGAAATTGCAAAATGTAGTCCAGTTGTATACTTTCGCGAAATACTTCGTTTTCGGCATTGGCGGATCCAGTAAATTGGCAACATTATCTTTTCTCCATTTAAATGCATGGAAATTTATCGATTCTTGGAGGGGCCAGGTGCTCCGACAAGAATCGATTATTTAGCATAGGTCTCAATGGAGGAAATCTGGTGATGCCAAATTGCTGTATCCGCCTCTGGTTTTCGGTACAATATCCTGTAGGGCAAATACGTCCATTCTCATTTTTATTTTACATGGATTGGAAACACGTGATGGCAATCCCTTGTAAAAAACCGTTTCCTAAACGGCGGATTTCTCGGTGGGAATCGTGGCGGTTCTGCTGGATGTTGGAATCCAGCCCTGGCTGAGTATTTTTCTGTCACCATCGTAATGGCCCGTTATCAGAGGTCTACGCTTGGGCGCCTCCGGCGAGCGACTCGCAGTCACGAAGGTGTCTTCCCCTTCGCCGTGGCGCTTCACCTCTCAAGACACCTTCTTATCGCTTTATCCATCAACCCCCTGATAAAACGTCTTATTTCCCGTGCCTCCGAGTGCTCAAGCCCTCCACCCGCTCCCCGCTTGCTCCCTTCCGCTCTGTTGGACATGTGCACCCTTCTTGTTTATCCCTCCTCAAAGCAGCTTGCTTCACTATGACTCGGCATCCCTCAGACGAAGGAGCGTAACTCCATTCTGAAGTCGTGGGACTAAGTTTAGTACCTCAATTCGGCCGAGCTACGCTGAAAAAAAATTCTCGGCGTTTTTACCAAGGTCCGTTGGTACCTTTACCATCTCACTTTTTTTTACCAATTATTGGTAATTTTACCAAGACAGACCGGTAAGCTTACCTAAAAACCTGTATTTTTACTGTTTTTTTCAGGTAAGATTACCACTTTTATTGGTAATTAATTCCCGGTAACTTTGCCATTTTATCTCGGTAATTCTACCACAGTCGATAAATATATAGGCGTTTTTACCGAAGTCCAGTGAAATTACCGAGAAAGTCAATAATTTTACCGAGATTTCTTGGTAAAATTACCAATTCCATAAATGGTAATTTTACCAAGAAAAAATTGGGATCAAATAGAGCCCTGAATTCTTGGTAATTTTACTCTTTTCTTAGTTAATACACCAAGATTTTTTCAGTTTTACAACTCCGTCTTATTTGCTGGGCATATTTTTCAACACATTGTTCAACAGTCACGATCCCGCGGTCTTTGACAAATACGTTGTCTTAGGACCTAGACCTACATAAGAGCCTCATTAGATGACGAAACTCCATACACGAATACGCACAAAGCTCGAATATTCCTCCAGGAGCAAAGACAACGAATTCCTTTCAGGTGACGATTCAACTCGCTCCGCAGATTTAAAATGAAGCGTTCTGGATTTCCCGACTCTCGCGCTGTTATTCTGCCGTGCTAAGGCAAAACGCCGTATGAGCCTTCGTCAGTTGCCAAACTTCCTTCAATTAGAAACGAATTTTCAGGAAAACTTGTGGATATTCTCCGTCGAATCTCTCAGGAATTTCCTTCGTACTTAGATCTAAATTATCTGAGAATTCCAAGAGAAAATATTCATAACTCTCCTCAAAAATAAACATTTCATCGGCGGAAATTTGGCAACTCTAGAGGGACTTTACGACGTTTTTCCTTGACGCGGCAGTATTCTCCTCGCTCACGTACTATACCCGGTTCCACGAAGTTGTACTTTAAAAAAGTTGCGACCGCAAATGGAGTCTCGAGCCTTTTACAATCCTCGACCTCCCATCTTCCGCGCAATTTCAAAGCTTCTCAAGAGCGGCCCCGTGCGAGAAAAACTCCGGGTCATGAATGGTCTGAGACGAACTACCCAGAACACCGGGATGGGTTAATGAGTTAAGAGCCCCTTGAGCGCACTCTGCCTGCGCTCCTGTTAATTAAAGCTGTCCTCCGTCTTCTGGCTCCGCTTGGAATTAGTTCCTGTGTACCGTAATCGGGCATGCGGTATAACGTTCACCGAGTCACCAAATTGCACCGCACTGTCCCTATTCGCCGATGTGCAAAAATAAGGTTTCATGTGAGGATCTGGAAACCTCCATTCGCGGCGTTGGCGATTCACTAAAATTATAAATTTAAAATGATCAAAATCAAATGATTCGATAGTAAAATAATGTGATAATTCGTTCATCTGCCAATTATGCAGTGAAAACTTTTAAATGCTTGTTCGTCTGAATTTCTATCGAAGTTTCCAAATTTTGTCCGGCCTCTCCCAATGACTCGATCCGCTATGCGTCGCCTGAATATAGAGGATAAGCATTTTTCATATCTTTATTTTGTGAATGTACAGGTTTTGGATTGCAATCTTCAAACTTCCATCACTCCGGCTTGATTCAACAAAAATGAAGCAGGTCCTGTTGTGAGATTATGATTGGCACAAAAATGAACTCGTCACTGAAAGATTGTTGTGACTGATAGTACCTAAATACTTATGAAGCCTCTTGTGTGCCTTTGATGTGATTCAGATTTAATTGAAGATTTGAAACTGTTAAGATTCTTATAGTTGCTCCAAAGATTTTACCTGGGATGCATAAGCAAATGTGCAACTTGAATTTTTTTGCCAAAGTATTTATTCGTTCTTGTGATAAAAGTCGAGTGAGAAGATACAGCTTTAAAGCTTGGACTTTCATTTGTTGGAATCTAATTGCAGAATAACAAACAGTATATCCATTCCTGAGAGTGCTCGGAAAAACATCCATTTTTTTATACAATCTTACAACGCAACACCAGGAGCTTTAATTAGAATGTGGCTAGGGCTTTTTTCGTAGGTAGCGTTGAGTCCAAAGGGATTTTTCTTTTCCACAGCAGCCGTCAAATTATTCATGGCTTTTCATTTGAACAGATTTGCTTTTCTTTTGTCTTGAGTGATGACCTCTTTCGAGGCATCAACTACGGTTAAGGTGCATTTGCGGTAAAAACATCATTTTAATGTGTATGTGATACCTGAGGAACGAAACATGTTCCTTTCACTAGGAATTATGTTTTTTTATTGAAATATTGAAGTGATAAAGAACGACAGGAGTCTGATAGATTCTTTAATTCATCCACGATTGTCATAATATGATTATGTAATTATTGTAAGACAGCGTATAGATAATAAAATCATTTTCAGTTATATGTTTTTAAATGACGTCATCAGAAGCATTCATTTATGACGTCATCCAAAGTATCCGTTGACGACTCACACTGAAAAACGGTTGAATCATTTCGATTCAGCTGACCCGCAAATTGATGTACATAAGAAATCTTATTGATACTGTACAGCAAACTTTTTGTAAATGTGCTCCAATTTATTGGAGAGATACAAATCAGAGTACAACTCCAATAAACATAAGTACAATTCGAATAAATTTGCTGATGGGTATCAAAGAGTTTGTGGGTATCACCAATTTCGGTTGACTGAATCGAAATCGCGTCCAACTCTTTTTTTTCAATGACTCGAAAATCATTTAATGGTGCAATTGAAGGCACTAATCGATCATCAACAGCAAAAACTCATGATGTTATTATAGCCTAAATAAATGTCGTCATCGATCCACTCAGAGGACGTTATTGGAGACATATCTAGGGGTTTCAGGGCATTCCGTCAACGATTTTTTGTCTGCACACCTGTTTTGTCCAGTAGTTTACGTCCACGCGTGAAATAAGTAACAGTGACTTGGTCCAAGAGTCATATTTTAGTCCGTATGTAAAATTTGACAATAGTGAAATGAGAAAATTGAGAAAGACTGAATAGTTGTTGTGGTAACTCATTTTTAAAATGTAATGTTATTTCCTTCTTTTGATCAATCTTTTGAAATTGTCATGGGTGAATATTTGGTTCCATTTCCACCGTTAAAATTTTCGATGAAAAATAAACCATATAAATACTTTTTTTAATGAAAATATTACTTTATTTTAAAGACATTTACATTTTTAAAACGTGGCAAATATTTTTAAAACCTTTTCCAAGCGATGGCATCGATATTAAAGTCAATGAGCAGTATAGTTGTGTAGAAAGTAACTATGCACAAATGAATAAGAGTGAAAAACCCGAGAAGCACGCAATCTTCGGTTTTAGTTATATATATTTGTTTATCAATTTCAATTAAAGTAATCCATGCAGAGTGTGCAAACATATAAAAATCATAAGTTGAAAAACGCAGGCTCCGCGAGTTTAAATAATAGGCCCTAGCACAAAGCGGAGTGATGCGACGTGCTGCCAGCACGAAACGCTCACTGGCGCCTACAAACCTCAGCTGATACTTCACGCATAGCGCAATGCTTGAGGTATCCCTTAGGTTTGTAGGCGCCAATGCGCGTTCCGTGCTGGCTGGCCGCGCCGCAGCGTGCCACGTGCCACGGCGCTTCACTATTTTACAATAGAGGTGTTGTACAGTATTATACGAAATTAACGGCACTCCGACATACCAACAATAAGAATAACAGGCATCCTTTAAGAGTACGGAACTTTCCTTGCAAAATAAGTCGAGATAAGAGAGATAAAGGGACATTCTTGAGTATACCGTCAAGAAGATTTTATTTTGAAACAAGAATAAAATAAGTGAACAAAAATGGGTTTCTACTTGATGTAAGTAACTTCTCTTTTTATTAAAACATCTTTTCTTCTTTAAGAAAACATTATTTCCTTTATTAACTCATAAGGAAATCTTCTCGGCGGTAAATTTGAGGATATTTCTCCTTAAATTAGGTCACTTGTTCCTCTAATGAAGTGAAAAATCAGGATGGAAAAATGGAAGGAAAAATGAAGGATTAAATATAGATACTAGGATAGTAAGTTTTTCGACTACCGCTCTCTTTTTTTTGTCGTCACTAGATTTAATTTACGAGGGAACTTCGTGCTTTTGAAAGATGCCATCAATCATGATACTTTGGGGTGCCCTCGATCTCATATGATACTGTGCAACACCTCCGTGGCGAAATAGTAGCTCGAAGCGCTGCAGCAAACCAGTGCCGAAGCGAAGTTATCATACACAGGAAAAATACGATATCCCTTAGCTGAGGCAAATCAAAAGGTTTTCCAGTTTAGGTATAAAAATATGGGATTTTCTTGAAAGATAATTAAGTCCTGTTGCACAAAAGAAGTGTAGAGAGTTTTAGTGAATTTTCTCTCATGGAAATGACGCTCTCTCATTTTTACAAAAAATCTCAATTATACATTTTTCTCCGTTGGAGCAAACAACCAAAAAAAAAAAACGTCGTAAGCAATTGTCGTTTGTATTTATGTGGACTTAAATGACTTCTTGTGGACCAGTTAACTTTGGGTCACAAGTGGTAAGTGGACCAAAACTCCCCTTCCGAAAAAACGCGTGGACGTAAACTACTGGAAAAAACAGGTGCGCGGACAAAAATCGTAGACGAAATGTCCTATAATACCTACCTAGGTGGCGTCTCCATAGAGTGAGATGGAGAAAGGGGAGAAGAGGACGAATAGCGGATTTAGAGGGAAATTAAAATCGACCAATTAATGAAGAAGTGGAAAGAGAGGGAGGGGATGGAGAAATCCATGGAACAAAAAGAAAAGAAAGCAAGCTTTCTTAATCGTTACATCCATGGTAAAGCTCCCATGACGTCCAGGACGGATCAGTTTTAGGTTAATGTGCGAACGCATCCTTCGTAAGTGGCCATCTCCGCATTCAACTCACTACCGGCTTTCCTACGCAAACGCCTCAAGCGTTCTACCGTGCTAAGGAAGAGCGCCGTATGAACATTCGAGAGTTGCCAAATTTCCTTTGATAAAATGTTTATTTTTGAGGAAAGTTATGAATATTTCTCTTTGAAATTTTCAGGAACTTTTGGTGAAATTACGAACAAAATTATGTAAAACATTGGAAGAAAAAAATTCATAAGTTTACCAGGAAATTCTGCGTTGTATCGAAGAAAATTTGGCAACGCCTGAAGGCTCATACGGCGTTCTTCCTTAGCACGGCAGCGTTGTCCCCACGATGTTGTACGGTTAAGAGTCCCCATTCGAGGAAAACTCTACCTGTCAATGACGTCATTGCGAGACACTTCATTTCTTCCTTGATGCCCGTCCCTGCTCACTAGACGTCCGAGTCTTCCTTCGCCACTCCATAATGAGTGCGTCTACTGAATACAGACAACCCTCGATGAGGTGGGGCCCGCGCTAGGGGAGGAATACAGAATTTCCTCGATGACATAAACCGTTTTCTTGGTCATCATCCGAACAGCGCGGGGGTCTCCGAATATAGTCGGTCTCAAAACCCTTCTCCGTGCCGTTATCGTAAAAACAAAAATGTCTGGCTTCTCGCTGAGCCGAGGAAAGTTAGGGCTGTGTCGAAGTATTCACATGGAAGGGGCTTTTGCTTTTCGTGTATTCTAAAATTACGGCAGGTTTTGAAGATTACTCGCAGAGCCGGAATAATATCTCTTACCGCGGTTTCCTCTGAATCAATGTCAATAATTGTGCGCCAATGGCTTTCTTATCGGTCTTGTCTTGACACTAATACCACCGTGGTAGCGAAGAGAGCAATAAGTGTCAAAGTTTTGGAAGCAAGTTTCCTTCAAAATTTGTCGAATCCATTTTAGATGAAATCACGGAAATAGCTAAAACAGCAGAATTCATCTTAATTGTATGAAAATGAGACAAATGAGAAAGCCGTAAGTGCGCAAAGAATGACGTAGTTTCAGGCAAGACAGCAGTAAGTGGCATCACACCCCCAGAGAGCCAATGAAAACAGTGCTTTCAAGTAAGGTGCCGCCCTCCTCTGCCAATTTCTAACCTGAAAATGTGTTTGTTGTGTGTCCGAAACGCAATCACGAAAGCATGCAAAAGGGCACTTACGGCTGTCTTGCCTGACAATAGCCGAGCATGAAAATTAGGAATACCCTTTTTATGCAATTGAAACAAACTGAGTCAATTTATAATAATCCAAACGGTTCCAAGCGTCTGCTTGCGGATGATGCAAAGTCTGCGGATGTCTGCTTGCAATTTGACAAAAAACGGAGGCTTTTTTAAATATAATTTTCCGATCAGATGCTTCTGAGCCCGTTTTCTCAAAACTTCACTTTTGCACTCACTGCTCTCATCGCTATCAAGGCAGAATACGATGAATTTTGCCGTTTCAGTTGTTTCAGGGATTATTCATCTTCCGAAAATCAGACAAATTTTTCAAGAAACTCGATTTCGAAAATTTGAGCGACGGTTCTCTTCGCTACCACGTCAACGTTGATGATCGGATAGGCAAAGGTGGCTGCGTATCCATTCGTCAACATTCACAACTGGGAGGCTCGAGCGGAAGGGATGAGGGGATGAGGGGATGAGGGGGAGGGATGAAGGGAGATAAGCGGTCAAGGTTAGTGGTATATTATTTTTTTATGTGTTATAGGAAGGAGACTTACTTTCCGAAAGGAATAAGAGGGAGTTGAAAAATCCAAAATTCAGTGTGAAGTTTTTTATAAACCGGCCTTCTGGTCTCGTAAAGAGGTTTGAGCTGTAAGCTGCAGCTTTTACATAGCGTTGTTTGGAAATTGAAATCTACAATTGCTACATTTATTGGGCAGAAATTTAAATTACATTCGTAACTTATAATGAAATCGAACCAGGACAAAATTCTAGAAAGACGACGTGACCAGAACGTTTATTGGAGCTTTCTTGGAGCCCCTTCAAATCGCAAGTGATACAACTATTGTGGCGTGCTCGCGGTGGAATTGCCGAGCTGCAAAAACGAAGGAGTTTTTCTTTTTGAAAATGATGCTTACGAGAGTGTAGCTTTAACGCTGCTGAATTAGATTTACTTTGCAATCCAATCAGTAATAGCGATATATTATAGGTAAAAAGTTCAATGTGTTCAAAGTTCTAAAAATGTATTATAGGTAAAAGCGTATCCCTAAAAAAATACATGGAAATTTTGCGGGCAGTTTTCTTTTGGTCTCGCCTGAATCCTTTTACAAACTGAAAAGTTCTTGAGAAAGGAAAAAGGTTGACCTATTTTTTCAATAAAAGACCTTTGCAAAAATATTTTTGGTTTTAAAATGCCCTGAAACAAGGTCGTACAAGGTCAAATCTTTTAAAAAATTAATAAATAAATGAAACTTTTAAAATTTGTTAAATTTTGACTCCGGTAAATGTTTTAGGATTAGTTTAGTAGATTATTTAGGGGTAGAAAGAACTGAAATATGTTCAGTCCTTGAGCGATTCACATTGATAATTTTGCTCATTGTAGACTCAAGAAAGCTCTGATGATGCTACACGTGTGTAAAAGATTGCAGATTTGTGGACCTGTGTATGGGTGTAAACGGGAAGTAGACATTTTTGCTATGTTGTGGCAAATTGCACAATTTTTGACACTTTATCGGCACTATGAACACTTATTTTCTGTTTAAATTAAACTTTTCCGAAAACCGATTATATAGTTAGATGGCTTACTTTAGTCGTTACTTCAGGAAGTAAGTCATCTAACCATATAATCGGTTTTCGAAAAAGTTTAATTTAAACAGAAAATAAGCAGACATTTTTGGTCATCCACGAATGTGTAAGAATATGTTAAACTTGTGACCGAAGTAATGAACGGCACAATGCTCATTTCCTCTAGTTTCCGGAGCTTTTTAACTTCATGAGCCAAAGTCGTGTACTTCTCCATTTTTTCCGGCGTCTCTTGCAGCTAAGTTGACATTTGGTGGCACGGTAATGTATTGACATTGCCGCATTGAAAAATGCGGGTTTTCGATTTAATCGAAGCGAACAAGGTCAGACCTAATATGTGGAATGGTCTTGTCAGTTTGGATTGAGGGATCAAAGTACTTCTGTAATTTGAAGTTTCTGTTTTCCAATAAAGTCTTCGGCGAATATTTGGATTACATTTATTGCAATTAGGAATCACTATCTATATATGACTCTCCCATGAAAGCACATATCTGCACAGGGAAACGTATGGCTTGTACGTTGTTTCTAAAATGGGCCAGAAATAGTGGTTCCTTATTGTGAAATGTTATACATTTGTGGTACGGATCCGAGTTTGAATGAAGCTGGCGGTCGAGAGCAATTTGATTTTGTATGATTATCGCCACTGAGTTATGTGTGTTGCGGTATTCCGTGCCTGTGAAGAGTTTACATCCCATCATAATTTTGGTAGAACTATTTTCTATCATTGATGTTATTTTACGCTTACTTATTTTCCAATAGTTCCTTTCAGACCAGGTATAATTAATACAGTTTTGTCATGGGAACGGAGTTCCCCATGATATTACAATCGTTCCGTTGCTATCGCTATGGGATTCCCTATGCCTCTGCGACCTTGAGCGTTTCGCCCAGTGTTCGATTTTTGGTTCATTTTCGGATGTATCAAAAATCGTTGTGTTTTTTAGCCAATCATGTCTCTACGTCAGGTTGTGTAGAATTCTAAAATTCGCTTTCCGCGAGTTTTTTTTCTCCTTGAGATGTCGCGTCTGACTGGTAAATCTGCGCAGAACCACGAAGTTCCGATTTTAGGCAAATTCTTTTTTTTGGGAGGTTCCGATTGGTTACTTTTCGCCATCAGTTTTCTGTTCGTTGGTGCAAAAGATCGCCTACCTCGTTGCTCTTGAGAAGCCGCCATTATCCCACCTCAAATTTTACAAATAGAAATAAAGACATAATAACCATCGTACAAGGTGGAAAATTGCTCTGGAGGACTCGGTACGGACAAATAAGTCAAAATCAGACCTCGATTGATTGATTTAATTCATGGATACGCAAATATTGCCTTAGCTCAACTGCCGCGATCGGAATGCATGCTGGGATGAACCTCGAGACACATGATAGCATAGGCAAACAATGTCTCACAGAGAAAGGCGCTTAGCTCGTTTCTCTCATATCGAAGACGCGAATCGCTCAAGGACAACTCTTGTGATAAGTCCCGCCCATCGTCCGAGTCTTTTAAATGCTATTTTTTCTCCTCAGCCGCGGATCTGTGGTAGCCTAGTTGACTGAGGCGCCCCATTTTTTTGTTAAGGTGCGGGCAATAGGTGATCGGGAGTTCGATACCCGGCGATGGGAGTTAATTTTTAATGGTTGTATTGAATGTTTTAGACCAATCATCAAAAAATAATTAATACTAGATGATAAATGTACGAACATTTTCTCGTGAGTTAATATGTTAAACAAAAATACTGGAATATACCTCCTTCATATAATCAGCCACATGTTTCCCCAAATTAATGACGTTATTTTCTTTTTTTCAATAAAGTTTATTTGCATTCAACGTTCGTAAGTTAAGCAAGATGTACCTATTGATACAAATAGAAAGACATGAAAATAGTATGTCTAACATTTCAGTTGTTGTTTTTTTTTTTTTTTTTTTTTTGTTTTTTGTCTTTTCAATAAAACAAATTGACTTGGACTAGAATCAGTGTATCTCTGAAGACAAAAGCTAAGTTTTTTGATACAGAAATACTAATATATTCATCCGTTATATAATCAGGGAGATGTTGACCCAAATATTGATGTATATTTTCTCTGTTCGCCCAAATTAATGATGGTATTTTCTTTTTTCAAAAATAAATAAAGCAATGACATGAAAGTAGTATAGTGCACATCGAACATTTTAGTTACATCTATTTGAATGAAAAAACGGCAACTTAGGAGGCACATAGGTCACTTATGATGCGTATTCGGGCATATGTGTAGAGTAAAAATATCATACTTTACGCCGAAAAAGCGAAACTGAAAGTTAAATGCGTTAACTTCCGAAAACCATGTATAATCCAACGAAAATAAATAATTGGTAAATAACAGCTTTCTTGTATGCAAAGAAAAAAAAATTAAAAATGTTAAAAAAGAGATGTTGACACAAAATTACATAGCCCCTTCAATTCTGAAGATACTGCAAACGAACTGTACCTTAAAATTTTCATATCCCAGAAGCTAAAGTTCCCATGACGAATATTGCTATCGCTAGCGATTGCAAAAACCAACTTGTTACAGTTTCTAAATGTTTTGTGTCATTTTAGACTGAAAAAAGTTTGATAAAATAATCTGTTTATTCTTCAACCTCATGACTACAAAGGCTTTTCTAAAACGCGTAATACTTCATAAAACTTTTTGTCAAAACAGCCATTCAGTAATTTTGGGTTACAACTCAATTGTGATCCGACCAACATCATTTACCATTATGTAGAGTGATCGTGCGTTATGCGGCTCCTGATCGATCAATTTGAAGATTTCTACTTATTCATCTTTTCCCCTTTTTCAGGTAAGCATACAAATAGACTTGAAGTAAACATCAAAGTAGTATTGTACGTCATATTTCGGAAAAGGAATGGGATATTTTACACTGTTTATATTCACTGAATGTTCAAATTCACTAATTGCTTTTATTCATTCACCCATACAAAATAGGCAGAGAAAACATGCAACTTTGGAAATTGAGGTGTAAATGTTTTTTTACCTAACAGTCGGTGATGAGAAGATGTGTAACTGCGGACGCGCTAGAGGGTAATGTCTGGCAATCGGATCTCCTGTTATTAAGTCGAAGCGATACTTTTGAAGGCGCTCTGAGCAACTATTCAACCACGGATGTATTGCATGGTATCAAACGAAAATGAAGGCGCACTACAGCATGTGAATCCACTGGTATTGTTTATCTCCGTGTGGAGTCCTACTGATCGTACCATACGAGGCTCCTGTTTGATCAGTTTTTTCTTGAAACTTGGTACCAGGTGGCATTCCTTTTTCTCCCCTTTTAAAGTGCAGCATACAAATAGACTTGTGTGAAATATTAAAACAAAATTTTTCGTCTTTTCCTCGGTAATATCACGTCATATTTTGAAGTGTTCATGTCTGTTTGCATATACATACAAAACAGACCGTAGAAAAGTTTTGATTTTGCAAATTGAGGTAAAAATGTTTTTTAACTCACTGTTTGTGACGAGAGAATGTGTAACTGCTCATGCGCTAGAGTGTAGTGGGTCATCGCGCTGGTCACAGAATCCTGTTTTGATGGTTTACGATTACAGATTAGCACAAAATCGTAAGATCTACTCTAACGCTAAGTTTTTACGTCTAATATAAACGAAGATATCGTTCCTCGAAAGAGACTGTGTGCATGACGTCATCCACTGTCGGGAAACAAAATTGAAGAAACCATATTATGCACAAACCCGGTGGATAACGTCTCAAGCCGTGTTTTTCGATGGTTGTAATCTCCGTTAATATTGCACGAAGAAAATTAGCGTTCGAACAAATCATATTATTTTTTGCTAATTTATAAGCTTCAATTGTCTAAGCACGATTCTATGACTTAGCGCAACTGGAACATTAGGAAAATCGACCCTCTGGCTTATTGCATTCAAAATTTTAACAAAAAAACTTTCCCTAAGGAGCAATAAAAACTATCTGGAATAAGAAGAACCCTTCTTTAAGGAGGGGGGAGGTGCTTAGTATTGCAAAAGTTCGAAAAATTACATTTTTGAAACGATGAAAACCCACCAACGGTACTCTTTCTGGGTACAGAGTCTCTACGCGATCGGAATTATCAGAGACCTCTATTGGAGAACGCGCCAGTCTTGTATCGATCGTGGAACGCAGAGTTCTACCACCCTCAGATAGGCGGCGCTACCTGTATTGTCGTCCCATTTTATCATCAAGTATAGCTTACATCTGTGAAAGGGACCTTTTGGCTCCTAGAGGATATAACTGCCCAACTTTCTCTTGCAAGTGAAAATTCACGTTTAGTGCGTTCAAATTTTTAACGAGAAAGGAGCTTCAGAGGAAATGTTGTGGCGGCGGTGGCGTCGGCGCAAAATTTTTTGAGCATAATGTGGCACCGTTAAAATCAAGTTGACCACTAAATTTAGAAATTGCATTCATCATTGTTCAGTTCTAGATTGTAGACTGTAAATAAGGAAATATTGATTTCATAAATTCTACATTGATTAATGTATAATGTGTGAAAAATAGTCTGAAAAAGGAAAAAATCGTGGGTTTCTACCCTTTTTCTTTTCTCTTTTTTGCACTAGAAGTAACCTAAAGTTTGGTATTATTTGTGGACAGTTTAATTTAACAATCGAATGATCTTGATTTTTTTTTCTTTAACCTTCGCGCCTTTCCTTTCCTTTCCTTTCCTTTTGCGCTTCACTTAGCGGAACCTTTTTCAAGTACACATGGATTTCGTTTTACAAGAAGGAACCAAGAGTATTCCAATGTTGCTCGGATTGTGCAACTTATATTCCTTGCTATAAAATTTAATTTACTATGGTAATTTTAGTGTTGAATTTATAGTTTATTGGAATTTGGGAGTAAAGATAAAACATGTTTAGATGATCAGTTTACATTTGCACGGTAAAAAAATTTGCACAATCTTTGTGGCATTGAAATGCTTGTGGTTCCTTTTTGCAAAATGCAATCCCAATAAAAACTCTGCGCTACCTCTGTCGCAGTGTTAAAAGCTATCATGTTTAGGCCTTTATTCGCGAATCTTAAAACTGTCTAGGATAAGTCTGTAGAATATAACAATTGTTCAAATCGATCAAAGCACGTTTTTTTATGGAAAAGAGTGGTCAACTCTTTGTAGAAGGGTAAGCTCCTGAAGTGAAGTTTTCCACCATCACCTTGAAAAAATGGTGGTTTTTCGTTGTTTCTAATATACAAGGATTAAATTGAGTTCGGTTTCTCAAAAAGCGCCTGCTCCTCGGTCAGTATTTCACACTTTTTTCTTGACAATCTTTTTGGAGCTGGCACACATTTGTTTCAGTTCACTCCAGATCTCAACCGATATGATCTGCATCCTTCATGCAACACAGAACCCCGCATGTCTATGAAATATTTAGAGCCAAGATGACGCCATCAAGTCAAGCCGGTGACGTGAGGGATGGCCGAAAAAAGGCAAGTCGCTGAGAGACGGATCATGAGACAGGGCCGACACATTCACTCGACATTTGATGAAAATCAACAGTCCGCGATCATTTCGCAAAGTTCACATGCCCGATTTAGCAACGCTGCTAGGACCAGGGCAAAGCCCCAAGTGCATTAATCTCTTTTGTCGTCACGTCTTTATCCTCCTCTCGGCTCTGGCTTAAAAATTTAAGCAGACGTCGGATCATATGAACGGCGTTGCCTTGCATGCATGTGCTGCACCTCTGAAGCAAAAACGGGTTATCCGACAATAATGGAAAGCAAAGTTTGTGTGCATCACTGAAATTATCAGTGTGAACGGACAAAAAAAAAAGTTGCACATCTACGCTAGTAAATACAGCAATCACAGAAAGAGATAAGAATTCGGAAATGTTAAAGTAGATTGACACCGACCTAACGAACTATTTTTAAATTGCCAGCACTGCATTGAGAACTACTGACATTGTCGAGGCTCTGCAGCTAGGAAGCTTGTCAAGATATTTTTTTCAATGCCGTTTCAGTTTCTGCTTATCTGCTGTATTGTAAAACTCAAGTTTTACCAAACCGAGAATCTATACTTCTAAAAACCGTGAAGTTCATCGCATTCCTACTCCGACCACTGTTATGTCCCTCTCAGTGTGAGTTACGTATAAAGTTGGCTTGTTCATTATTGAAAAAATAAAATAGTGGTGGGAATTTTAAAACACTGCGAATGATTTTACACTTTGGCCATCGATATTTCGCAGGTAATTAGCAATCATCGGCAATATGCAAGCCAGTGGTGAATAAATACAGAAAATTATACAATCCAGAAATAAAAGAACAAGATTAGATGCTGATTATGTTGCGTATAATGTAAATAGACCCTATTTCCCTTCCTGAAAACATGGTGGAAACATGCACACTTAGAAGAGCGTGCGTGAACTCCGTGATATTAGTTAGGTTGAGATCGTACATGCAACTAAACTAACTTCGTGACAAAGCGTAGAGTATCCTAAAAAATGAAGGCGCCCCAAGTCATGCTCATGTTTCTGAAGATCATAACCCTTAAAATTTGCATTGTGCATGTGAAACGATGCAAATTGCCGGCGCTTGCTAATTGCTTATGACGGATACGTCTATTACCAGTCATTCGAACATAGTAGGAGTTTTTTTTTTTCTGGATGATTATTATAGACAATCATAAGAAATAGAGGGATTAGTCTAAAAAAATTACATTGCACGACCGCTAATTTGCAATTCAAGTGACCCAGGCTTTTTTTCGAATTAAAGGGTTTTCGAATTGGCGAGATTTCGAATGACAAAGAGCGGCGGCAAAACATTTCAAATTAAAGTGAGGTGTATACATTAGCTCTATAATTCGAAGTGATGGTACCAAAAGCTCTATAATTCGAGATTTGAGAGCAATTTTCGTAATTTTCTGTCGTATGGAATAAAGAGGAGGAAAATTTTAAATAACCACATGTCATTATTTAAAGATTAGAGGCAAGAACAAACTCCCACTTTCCGCCAGAGTGGGTTTTTATTAATGAAGGTAAAAAATTTTTATGTACAAATTACAAGGTGTTTTTTTTTTTTTAAAAAAAGACAAAATGATTTGATCGTGAGGAAGAATACTTAGCAAAGAAGTCCGTTGTATTATACTCCGATCTCACTGGAAAAACCCCACATTGGATCTTGAGTCCAGACTCTTAAAAACATCGACAAGAAAAAATACTCTTGATTCAATCAGATTTAAGCTTAAATCAAGAACCGAGCCTCTTAATTTGAGCGAATTTCCTTTTGATTTAAGCTTAAATCTGACTGAATCAAGAGTCCTTTTTCTTGTCAATGTTTTCAAGAGTCCGGACTTTAGATCCAATGTGTTTTTTTTCCAGTGCACGCTACAATGCCCATCTCGAAATTTCGTTTGCACTTGTTCTTTTCTAGGGTGACACGTCAGTGCAAGTCAGTGTCTCGTTGATTTCACGGTGAGTTGGCAATATTCGGGTGCGGGCAGTGGCGGGAAAGTTTGATTGGAAAGCGGGGCGGAAGGATGCGGAAAGCGGGACGCGCGCGAAGGCGCGGAGCGGGGATCTCGGCGAGTGTCTCCGAAGCCTTGATTATGAGTTATGTTTTGGATCGTGTAATCATTGTCTACTAATACCGTCTGTCAAACTCCGTTCAAAGTGCGCCTTCCCGACCGCGCTACCATCGAACGCCGCACAGCGGATCGAGTCAATCACAGAGGTTGGACATGTTTTAAAAACTTTAAAGACGTATATCTTCCTTAATTCGAAATTTTGATATTTTGAGAGTAGTTTCATTGGTTTTCTCGTATAATTTTCTATATCAAGCACCCCTTAAAATTTAAATTGTGACGAGATAAACGTAAAATTTTACAATGTTTGTCGAAAATTTCATGTCCGACTTCCTTCATCGACTCGATCCACTGTGCGCCGCGCCGCGACGCCGCACCCATGTCGCAGCGTCTTCCGAATTAATTTAACTTTCGTCATATATTGCCAGATGGTAGGCGGGGGCGATCCATTTCACAGACGTTAAGACAGAGGCCTGGGGAAAGATAAAAGAGAAAGATGAAAACTTAAAATAAAATAAAATTCAAAATAGTCAATTGAGGAAAGTGTCATAAAAATAGAAAACTGACTAAAACTGAAACTAATCATTTGAATAATTCGACGTATTTCTGCCAAACGGAACTATGTGCATTACGACGTGAGCCCTGATGCATATTTTCTTGTGAGTTTCGGGGCTCGTGCCTGAATGCACATAGTTTCGTTTGGCAGAAATACGTCCAATTGTAATCAAAAGTAATACTCAAATTAGACTTAATTGCTCATCAAGACTGACTGCCGTTCTGAGGAAATGCGTCGTGTGAACATTTCATCACCTTCCGGCCAAAGTATCGCAAGCGCCTTGCGACGTTTTAAAATTTCCGCCGCCATTTTTACTAAGCTGTCCGAAAATTTCACTGAATTTTCAATAGGCTGCAAATTAAATTCAAAGTAATTTTCAAACAATTTCAATCAACAATCTTTCGAAATAAAAATTTCGTATTTAAATTTATTGCCATTTTGTAAGGTACATTATGAATTGATTACCTACAACGTAATTAAAAAAAGAAAGAAAGAAAAAAAAAAAATTCACGCTCACAGGGGTCAACATCAACCGTATTGCATTTTATATGATTTTTAAAAGCCTTTTTAGGAAAACTCGTTTTCATGGGAGAAAAAAATCCCCTTCTCGCAACCACGATCGAAATTCACATTAAGCAGCAAAAAGCACTCCCCCATTCCACTTAGGTTCTCTCTCTCTCAATAGGTTCTGAAAGGGATGCATATGAGGCGGCGAGGCGGGGGGTAATTTCACGTGGAATAAAGGAGATAAGACGAAAAGCCAGTGTTTTTGTGCGCATGAAAAGGGTTGAGCGGGGCTCGGCGCCACAAGAAAAAAGCACAAAGAGATGGAGAGATATGAATAATTAAGTCACGGCTAATGAATCTTTTCAGCAGTACAAGTTATTTTTCGCTTTTTTTCTGCTTATTACTTCTCTGTCGGAGCTGCCTAATGACTGTTTACCTAAAACTTCCCTCGTCTGACCGATAAGCGGTGGTGCCAGGCATTCCTCATTCGTCGTTGTAATCAATAGATGAGTAAGAGTGAGGTTGAAAATTTTATGCAACCGAAAATGCTCGAAGTTTGTATTTTTAGTGAATCTTTGAAAACTATCTGCAGGATTGCATGGGTGAAATAAAAATATGAAATATTGAAAATTTCCGGGAAATATTTCATGAAATTTCACAAAGTTATGATAAATATAAACCCTTAGGGAAAAGATTATACCTAGACGACCGCCTAAGAGATGGGCACAAAGCTGGCTCTCTTCTCCTGAGGATGATTGAAGATTTCATGCTGTTTTTATTGATTTACGAGTCCTTTATTTTTAGTGATTTTTAGATTTTTAATATTTATATAGTTTATTGTGCTCAATGCTGGATGGCCTGACAAACAAGAGTATGCACTGGTCGTTCGTAGAAGGAGAATATGAAAAATATGAAAAATCAGACATATTTTCAGGAGCTGGGTATGTAACACGCCGTTAAAAACACCGCAAAGCAGAAACCACTCGTCTTTCATTTAATTTTGTACTTAAACACAAAAAATATGTGTCAATATTTTTCATACTTTTCTGAAATTTCATGAAATATTTCACATGCAATTTCAAGATTTTATGTTTCATGAAAAATTGCAACCCTGCCAGTCTGTCTACATTGAAATATCGCCCTTTCTATCCTCATAATCATTTCTCGATCATCGTATTTGATCAGATTATTCCTGAAATACTGTTCCTCCGAATTTCTTCAATGATGAGAAAAACTTGCATGATTAAAAGAAAACATGGGTGGGCTGATTCTCTAATAAAACATTAAATTTTCTTGGCGTATATTTAAAGTCTGGTCTAAAAACATGGCGTCCACAGAAGGAAACATGTCCAAGAAGACAAGAGGAATGACTTCTGAGAAGAATACAATAATGAAAGGGACGAATGTACGCAATCTGTTCTCGAATTACCTCGGTAAAGCTTCTTAAATAAGAGATAGCTACATCCTTACAACTTAACATTGCCAATACACACGAGAAAATTTTCAAAAAATAATAAAAAAAATACACATTTAAGGATAAATGAGGAAATGGCAAAATATCAGGGGAAGAAGTAGAAAGAGAGAAACAAAATACTTGCGGGTGGAAACAACAGTGCTATTCTTGAGTCTCTTCATCATTTAGATGTTGCCAAGAGACAATACTTGCCAATCGAGGAAGATAAATTCCGCATTTCTCCTAAAGTACCTTTATAGACAGAGTATGACCATTTCAGTGCCGGTTTTTCATTGGTCGCGAGAAAATAGGCTGACACAGTGTTCTTAAAGCCGTAAATATACAAACAAGTAGGCTGTTATCAGGAAGCAAGTTTGAGGTTAATTAAACCAATAAAAAAATTTTGAGGTTATGCACATCTTACATCATCCTGAGATAAAGACGAAAGGCAGTATTCTCATGTGTTTTTCATGTGTTATTCGTAAATATGCTAATTTATATTACTACTGCCGTATAATTGAAATTTTTGTCAAATTTTAGCCTCTTATCAATGTTACGGTGAGTCGCCATCTTGTTTGTTTATTTACGACCGCAAGAGCATCATGAAGCCTGAAAACTCGTTGACCAATCAAAAAGCGGCACAGTTTTCCTGTAGTAAAAAGATACGAATGGTCTGTCTATAAAGGTGCTCTAATTTCTCCTATGAAAATTCGTAAAATTACAACTCAAAATCCGGCAGCTCTGGAAAAAATCCACGCCTCTTTCCACACAGTGTGAGTAGCGGGGATAGAGGAGCGTTCTGCGGGACTCTCTCAACTTTCATTCATGGCGTCTAATTCGTATTCTTCTTCGAAAATTGGACAGGAAATGACAAAATTCATGCACGCTGCTACGGTTGAAAGGATGCACTCCTTTCATGCTTATTTTAGCCTAACCCTTTTCAAAATCTTTCGATACGAGAGACGGGGAAGCTTTAAAATTTAAAACCCTCACCCTTTGCCTCGGGAGCTCCTGAAGCTGTTTGATATTCATAAAGCGTTCATACCTCGGAACATGCACGTTTAATTTTTCTTTTTTACCCGCTCGCTTGAGTTTAAAAGCACGAGAGCAGCTTGTGTCTCACTTCTTACCTCCGATACCCGACCTGAAGCTCACGTAAAGTCAGTCGTTCAAAGTTGAAATTGGACTCCGATAGTCAAGTCTCAGATATTTTCACAACGAGTTTTTCAATTATTTTGAACATTTTAGAATCGGATCGCATTTTTCTGTATGTGCAGGGTTATTATTTCTATTGTGTGCACAGTTTTTACAAATCGACGGTGAAACTACCAAACCACGTATCTCGTTTGCGGTGTTTAAAAATCTCCGCTCACATTTTATTTTTTTGAAGTAGACCAAATCAATATCATTCCTTGAAATTTTAACAGAATTTTCTCCGCACGAAGAGGAAAAATCACGGAAATTTTCAAGACTGGACGTTAAGTAGCTTTTCATTTAAAAAATAAAGTATGACAGGAAGTCTGCGACGTCGCAAACCGAGATACGTGGTTTGGTAGTTTCACCGTCGAAATGCTTCATTGTAAATATTTGCCTAATTTTATTAATGAGGTAATTGTCTTAGGAGGACCGGCAAAATTTGCAGTAGAATGTGTGTTCCAAAATGCTATAGACCTAAAGCCGGCTGGAAGATTCCCAATAGCTTCTGTAGCCGGCTGTACAATTTCTTATAGCCTTTTATAGCCGATGGCGATTAAGCAACAGCCAGACGATAAAGTTTATGCTAAACTTTACTAAATACGGATACTAGGACTAAGTTAGTTTTTGGACTACCGCTCTCTTTTTGTGCCGAAGTATCTTGATTTATTTCGCTAGGAAAGCTCCGTACTTTTGAAGGATGCCTGTCATTTTTAATATGTTGGAGCGTCTTTAATTTCTTATAATACTTTGCAATACCTCTGGTGTGAAATAGTTGCTTCAAGCGCCGTGGTACGCTGCGGCACCGCGCGACGGTCGGGCAGCCAGCGCGAAACGCGCATTGGCGCCTACAAACCTAACAGGGATACTTCACGCATTGCGCAATGCGTGAAGTATCCCTGTTAGGTTTGTAGGCGCCAGTGCGTCGCCGCTCTGCTTTGTGTTGTGCTCTAATATTTAATCTCGCGGAGTCAGCGTTTTTCAACTCATGATTGATGAAAAAAAATATGTTTTAAAGGAAAATATAATGTGTGTTTTGTAAATATTAAGGTAGTTCCGTATCAAACTTAATGATTTCCAAAGCATACGAATTTCTACACAATTTCTTATAGTCTTTTTTAGCCAATGGCGATAAAGTGTAAAGCCCGGCGATAGGAACTATAGCCCGACTGTATACTTTTTTATAGCTTCGTATAGCCCGAATATCGTCGGTGAAACTACCAAACCACGTATCTCGGTTTGCGACGTCGCAGACTTCCTGTCATACTTTATTTTTTAAATGAAAAACTACTTAACATCCAGTCTTGAAAATTTCTGTGATTTTTCCTCTTTGTGCGGAGAAAATTCCGTGAAAATTTCAAGGAATGATATTGATTTTGGTCTACTTCAAAAAAATAAAATGTGAGCGTAGATTTTTAAACACCGCAAACGAGATACGTGGTTTGGTAGTTTCACCGTCGATATATGATTTGCTCCGCTTTCTACAGCCAGCTATATGATTTTCAATAGCCTCCTTTAGTCAGCTATAAGAACTCCTATGGTATTTTGAAACGCAGCTCGTATCACCAATTTTTACCAGGGGATAGTTAACTAGCTTATTAAGCGTACATTTACTTCTTATTCATGCACTCATCTACTTCACCTATTCACTCCTTAAATCATTCCTGGGTAACTAATTTTAAGATATGTATTTTATCCTCAAAGTAATAGTGCTAAATTTGTATATGCAAAGATACGCTCAATAAATATTAAAAAAAAAAAAAAAAAAAAAAAAAAAAAAAAAAAAAAAAAATCAGATGATTTTAATCGGCCAATCAAATATAAAAGTTACAATAATAACAAACTTTTTTCAAATTTCATAATCCCATGATGTTTTTTCCTTTTTTAAGTGTGCGCATCATACACCGCTAGTTTTTTTGATGAAGATCGATATTTAAACGCTAGATTGCTTTAATTGAAATTTGGAGCTCATTTTACAGCGGATCTTTTTTCACCCTCGATAAACCCGATTCATATGACAAACATAGTGGTCATATTAACTCTGCAACAAAAGTTGATATCACTTTGTAAAAACGGCGGTGTTCACCCGCAAAAAATTCAGATTAAAATCACTCGTGCCATGACAATATTGATAGGTAAAAATATGGATAAAAATTTACTCGAATGGTACAAACTTAAACTGTCATAATTTCAACGGTAAAATGTAATTGTTAAACGATTAATTTAGGTCAGTATTTCTTTTCTTTGAAGCAAAACTGGCTAGAGTGCGAGGGAGTGAGAAAGATCCATATGTCAACAGCACAGTTTCATTAAAAGTCTAAAAATTTCCAGGGCAGAATCCCCCTTACAAAGTAGCCAATTTTTCCGACAAAACGCAATGAGCTCAAAACGGCTAATACAAAGCTCTAGAAAAAAATTCAACTTGGCACCCTGCGATGATTAATTACTGGCCAGAAAACGGACCACCAGACGGGCCGTGTCACCATGAGAAACAACAAAAATAAAGGGGAAAAAACGGAGACGCTAAACGTATTATCAAGTGTGCGAAATTTCATACACAGGCGATATTAAGCGGAGAATTCCGCTCTAGATGCATTGCCAAATTGAGGTTAATTAATGAAATATACCGGTGGACTAGATGGAAGGTTATTATTAATTAGAACCAAACCAAGTTACCCTTGGTCGTACTGATCTTCAAGTGCCTTCATTTTTTAAGAGACTTCACGCGTATCCGTGAAGTTAAAATTGTTGTATGTTTCGGAATGTCCACCGTGCATGAACGCGTACAATAGTTTGGGAAAAAATATAAGAAAATCCCTCTGACGCGCCGTAAGAAAGAATCAGAGTAAAAATATGAAGTGGAAGCTTTCAAACCTTTTTAAAGTTTTCAAAACTCTGAAAACTCTCTGTTGTCTTTGTAATTCTTCAAAATTGTAGTCACAGAAGAAAGGCAAGGTAAATTGATTGAAAATTAACTTCATATTCGGATGTTAAAAAGGAAAGCTTTTAATGTCTTTTGGATGTTCAGATTACAATATGTATAATGTGTGTGTATGTGTTTCAAACAATGGATCAGATCACTTTGTCATGTTGTGGGATCAAAGGCAGCCAACTCTATTCCAATATTTTTAAATGTACGTGTTGACTCTTTTAAGAAGAAAAAAATATCTATTTGAAGTCTAACGGGCTATTTTCCACAAAACGAGGACAAATCACGAGTTTTCCAGAAAAGTATCGGCCGGATTTCCTTTAAATGATTGAAATCCGTACAAGATGTACAGGGATGAAAACCGAGACGGACGAGAATGAGCATATTTCAACAAATATAATGCTACCTGCATCAAACGCTATGGAAGCTCAGTTAATGGCCGATGCTGTCAGCTTTAATTAAACGCATCATTCCTAATGCAAAAATTTAAAGTGGTGACAGGTGATGAAATGCTTGTGGGTGCTGCTGGGCAAGGTTTAAAGCCATGCGTCAAAATGCGTATTCATCCATTAAAACACGTATATCAAGGAAAGCGTGCTAAAACATTTCCAATTTCCTTCATGAGTGAGATATTAGCGTTTTTTCTGCTTGCGAATCCAAACTTACCACCTACCGAAAAAGCAAGGTTCACTTTAATCAAATTGAGCACAGACTTTTCACAGTGAATTTTTTTGTGTGAAATTTCCTGAACTATTTTCTGATATTGTGCTAAAAGAAGAAGGAGTTTTTGGTGGGGATAATGATGATAATTTCGATCAGCGTGGCAACATTGGAGGGCGGGAGGGTCGCGGAATTCACCCGCAGTGTCGGATGATAAATGTACGTTCGATGCGGGTGGGTCGTCTCGTTGTGTTCAGATGAAAGGGGGGGGGGGGAGGTTGCATCTAGAAATGTTGCAGCAGCAGTGCATATAGTGTAGTTTCTCGCACAAACTTTAAAACTCCACGACCGGTGATCCTTGATGTTATGTTTTCAGCCCTCTCTTTTCCCCGATTGCGCGGCTCTCTGCATCCTCCAACTTTTTCAAAAATATTTTCGGATCTCTAGGTAACTGTATTTTAATTATTTTGATTAATGAAAGTTCAAGGCTCGGTTGAGATATCCAGCGTCCCATAAACCCCCTCCTCATAATAAGCTCTGTAAGCTCTCTGCACCCCTTTTCTCCCTCTACTCCTTCTATTGACTTTTTTACTTACCCTTTCAACTGATATGCTCAAATGTATCAAAAATACAATTTATTGATTTTTTAGAAGCGTCAAAAGTGAACAATTTTACAGATTTGATCGTGAACTTTTAATAATTGCGAGGTGAAACTCTTAAATCACGTATAGAACAGAGCATTGCGAGTTTACGCTTGGCGTCATCGCGCCTTCAATTTTGCGAATGCAACACGGATATCCATCATGTACGCATAGTTGTATCTCTGCGCCGTCATCAACGCGCCTCCTTTTACTTTGCTCTATTTCCACACTAAGTTTGTTTCGGTTTGTCTTATTTGTATTCGTAGCGATGCTTTAAAGACTTTATGAGCAACATAGCCAGAAATAGGAGAGCCGAAATAATCGAGCCTCGTTCCTTGATTTTCTCACGACCCCTCATTAGCAGCCCAATGCGGATCTTCGGAACATCGCGAATTCACAGCTCGCACCATCGCGCCTTCAATTTTGCGGATGCAACGCAGACATTCATCAAGCACGAATAGTTGTATCAACTCATTTCCGTCTTCATTCTCATTTTTGTAAAAAACTCCGATCCTGTTTCATTTTTCAAAAAGAATAAAATAAACATGATACCTTGAAATGTTTGTCAATTAAGGTAGTAAAAATAAATTTTAATACGGATTCTAAAATTCTACTGATTTATGGTAAAATCTGCATTGAAACATGTCGGACACTTTTTTAATTACAAAATTGTTAAATCAGGAATTTCATTTTTTCGTGCAGGACTTGGGAAAAAATCACTATACAGTAGGCCGCATCTGCCACGAAAGCCCAAACTTGCCGGGCCGAAAGCAAAACGATTCAAACGTTGACTTCACGACCGACGATTCAAAATTCGACTCATATGCATAGTCATAGGCGTAGGGCACTTGACATCGCTCATGCCATCGCAAAGGAGCCAGAGAGAGCGGACCAAGAATTCAATTAGCTCATGAAAGCCTTCTCGGCTCGCGAAACGGCACATGATTATTCCTGCGAAAAAGCTCCTCCTACCCATCGGAGTGGAGGGCAAGTGACATAGGCTTAAAATTGCCGCAGAGTTGCCAAATGAGACACGTTTCTCTCGGTTCTCTCGAGGTAAGGTCGAGGAGAGAGGATAGTTGTCAACCATGTTAGCCATTAAGAATACGCTCAGAGAAAAGCCGTTTTGGAGTGCAGGTTGCATATCATCCGTCTGAGAGGAGATGTAGTCATTAGTTTTAGGCTTAATGAACAGACACGCAGGCAAGTGATTTTATAATTGTGATACGCGTCTCACTTTATGACGTTACACGTATGAGTAACCAAGTTATTTTTGACGGAACAGTACCTTCTTGTTCTTGTTTTTTATTGATTATTCGAGTCCTTTATTTTTGGATTTTGTAATATTAATGATTTAGTATGTACTGCATTAGATGGTCTGACAAACAGGGCTATGCTGTAGTCGTTCGTAGAAAAAGAAGAAGGAATTCTTCTTCGCCCATTTTTGAAGATAGCTAAATAATATATTTTTTTGTGAAGGAGGGGTTTATTTATCGTCCAAAATAAAAACTGTGTCCGGACAGCGTATTCATCTTTTTAAAATCATCGAGAAAGACTTATTGAAAATAGATTTAAATCTAATCAACTAATTATTTGTTATTCTTTGCCATGTGGCACGTGTCCATGTGTTTGGATTTTATTTTGTTCAATGAGTTCTCCTTGTTTACTCCTACCAAGAATAGCCTCTGTATCTCTCATCTTTTCTTCTTGAATCTGCATGGTGCATATACAAAACGTGTCATCGGGGTCATTCTACCTAATTCGAATTTATTAGTATAGCCCTCTAACAAAGATGGATCAATGTCTTGACTGTTTTTTTCCTTTACTGGTCTGGATTGGATGAACTTTAAGTTTATGGTTCAACAATGACCACAGCAAAGAGACGCAGGCTTGGAGAAATATTCCGATAACCAAATACATGTCACAATTTTCACGCAGGTACAATTGCCACTCCTAAGCCTCTATTTTTACCTAGTTTAATTTTTGACGACATAATTGGGTCGCATTTAGCAAAAAAGAATCAGCGCGAGTACAGTGTTTTCAAAATCGTGCACCGTCTTCTTTTCTTTTAAAGGTACACAATATATGTTCAGTATTAAAATTTACACAGTTGTTCTCCTTTAAAATTAAGATATTTTTGGTGGGAAGCAGAAACTATTTGCTATTCTGGGAGATTTTTTTGATAATTATGAAGAAGCTACATTTTTACAACACTGTAATCGCGCTGGTTCCGTTTTGCCGAATGCACTCCAATTAATAGAGTGAACACGATAATTTTGGACAGATTGATGTGTTTCGTCCTGTCGGTAACTTGTAGCTTGAACAAAAAAATGTTCATTTTGGCATGAAAATCGTTTTAAGAGATTTTTCCAGGCCTAAATTCAAAAAACTAAGAATAAAAATCTCTTTGTAAGTGGTTTCAGATTCTAATTTTGTGTTTCAAATACTGTAGAATCGAGGACCTATGTTGCTATGAATATCAACCATGTATGCATGATTTGCAAATTGAACGATCTCTCAGCTTTTTGTTTTAGCGCATCGAGTAGAAAGTTAACTCGAAGCTGGACGAGGCAAACGTTTTTACGACAAAATTGGCATCACCGCAGCAGTAACTTATTTCTACGGCGCCAAATCTCCAAAAACCCGAGCCTTTTTTTAACGAGAACCCGACGTAGCGAATACTTCTTGGACGAAATTTGACACACCCATACGAAAAGGGACTAAATTGATTTTAGTCGTTCAATCCCGTTATTACTGACAGTGGTTTCAATCAATGCCACCTCTCAGGAAAGCTCTCAAACTGTGTCCCTCATCCCAGGCTCCTCAAATAATAAATCTGTATGAAAGATAAGTGCTCGTTCCTTCACCCCGTCTTCCTCCCCCTCCCGCCCCCTCCCTCCTTCGTGTCTCCGCGTGTCGCCTTTCGCGGCCGCTCATGCAAAATTCATTCCCTCCCACACCCACGCCCTTCCTGTCCGTCATGCATTTAGCGACGAATTCACACGTTGTGATTCTTGATCAGCGTCTGAAATTTTTTCGTCAGGGATGAGTTGGATCGAGTTGGTAGTGGATCCAGGGCCATGCTACCCCTCCCTTCTCCTTCGTAAAAAAGGAGGGAAGGAAGGAATCGAGGAAACGGAGGAATAGCAAAAGAAAAAATGTATATACTACCGTGCTATGGAAGAAAGTCGTATGAACATTCGAGAGGTGCCGAATTTCCCCGAATGAAACATGTATTTTTGAAGAAGGTTATGCGTATTTTTTTCTTAAAATTTTCCGATTTTTTAGATTAAACCGAGAACATAATTTGAAGAAAAATTGGAAGAAAAACATTCAGAATTCCCCAGTAAATTCATCGGTTATTGAAGAAAGTATGGCAATGTCTGAAGGCTCATACGGCGTTTTTCCTTAGCACGTCAGTATACCTCCAGCCTCTCAACCAAGCACTTGCTGAAACAATTTTATAGCTGATGTCACACGATCAAGTCTAGCCAAATGTAGGTCACATCCCATCAAATAGTGTGGTTGGCTTGTCCGATGATCAGCGCCAATGAAAAAACATAACCTTGATAAATTTATACCACGGTTTGGACGTGTGATATAAGTTAATGGCGAGATACATTTAACTCCATACTTTAAAAACATAAGAGCAACGTTTAACGCATAACATCCAAGATATGTGAACGAAGAAGCTGTAAATCTTTTAGATGGCAATATTTTAGTGGGATGTATAAAAACAGCAGACCTTTGAACTCCTACCTTTGGTCAGCAGCAACACTCATCGTGCTCAGCCTGGTTTAAAGCGAGCGTGGTGAGAGAGTAGTGAAAATTATTCTCAGAAACTTGAGTCCAGCGCGCCTTCAACATTATGCAATACTCTACGCATTACCGCAAAGTTAGTTTAGTTGCTTAACCCAACCAAACCTAACTCAGCTTGGTTCTCTGTTGCACGGTTCTGTTGCATGGTTCTCTGTTGGACGTTTTTCGCGGTGAGATCATCAAGTTAACCTTGCAATGACTTGTCACCAGAAAAATTAGCGAACTTATTGTCTCCTCGAGACGTTTCACGGAATGTCTCCCAAGTTCAACTCGCAGGAATGAAACTTATATGTTGAGAACAAGAATGTTCATATATGATCGTCTTTTTGCAAATATAGGTGCATTTATGCAAAAACTAAGTCGTGCTTTACAATTACAAACATTACATACAAGCACTAACGTGCTTTACAATTGGCGGTTCGTAGCAACCGTAATAATAAATCGAATCATTCTGGGTAATTGGAGTTTATAGGTTGCCTGCTCTTTTCAGCTTCGAGAGCTGAATTACCGATTTGTCCGTACTCTCTCCATATAGGTACTCTAACCATTATCACGGAAATTTAGAGATTCCAGATCTATTTAGAGATTTAGATCTAGAGTCCAGACTCTTGAAAACATTGACAAGGAAAAATACTCTTGATTCAATCAGATTCAAGCTTAAATCAAAAGGAAATCCGCTCAAATTAAGAGGCTTGGTTCTTGATTTAAGCTTGAATCTGATTGAATCAAGAGTATTTTTTCTTGTCCATGTTTTAAGAGTCTGGACTCCAGATCCAATGTGTTTTTTTTTTTTTTTTCCAGTGTACGTAGTGGCCAGGCCCTAGTGCATGTGTATGGCTGACTGGTCGCCTAACTATTCAGGAGCATTTGGAGGACAATCTTCTTATTACCCTGCAATGAGGAGCTTTTCCATCAGTTTTTGGTAAAATATACTGCTCACCTTATTTTACCAAAATTTTGCGGACTTTCCCGCGGTGCAGCCGAAATTCAAAACTTTTCATCGGCTGGAAAGTTACACCATTTTTAATGCATAGATGTTGTCTACCGTCTTTTCACGATATCGTCGACATTTGAGACCACAAAAATTGAAGTGTTCGCTGTAAGTTACCTCGAGCACGCCATTTTTATTTGCATTTCACGTTTCGGCTCAGAGCTACGGGCAAATCTAGGGGGAAAATCCTCGATTTTGATGGCTATAGCGTCGAAAAAAGGATCCGCTCAAAAAACTGTATAGAACAAAAGATTCTTATTTTGACCCAAAAATTTGATCTCTGAACCCTCTAAGGCATAGCGTTACAAATTCGTAACAACGTATTTTCAGGGTTAATAAAAATTGAATCTTTTCCCTATAATTTTGCAAAATTTCATTAGTTCTTTCTTTTTTTGAAAAATTGATTTCCTTTACTTTAAAATTTTGAAAAAAATGTCGGACTCTATTTTTTCAATGCAAGCTACACTGAAAAAAATTATCGGCGTTTTTACCACGGTCCGTTGGTACCTTTACCATCTCACTTTTTTTACCAATTATTGGTAATTTTACTAAGACAGACTGGTAAGCTTACCTAAAAACCGGTATTTTTACTGTTTTTTTCAGGTAAGAATACCACTTTTATTGGTAATCAATTCCCGGTAACTTTGCCATTTTATGTCGGTAATTCTACCACGGTCGATAAAAAATATTGGCGTTTTTACCAAGATCCAGTGGAGAAAGTTCAATAATTTTACCGAGATTTCGCGGTAAAATTACAAATTCCATAAATGGTAATTTTACCATGAAAAAACTGGGATCAAATAGAACCCTGAATTCTTGGTAATTTTACCCTTTTCTTAATAAATACACCGATTATTTTTTCAGTGTACAAAATAGATAAGTGTCCCCTAGAATCTGACATCCAAAATTAATTCATGCCATACAGGGATGAGTTTGGCGCATTGACCCTGGGACACCCCTCATAATGCAATAACGACGCGGAATTACAGTTCTGTTCAAACCATGAACTTGACCGACGAGGGCCCGGCGAGGTGCATCCGCGACGGGTGCGGGTGGCGGCGGCGCGATGGAAGAATTGATACTGTGGACTTAGGCGGCTCATAACTCATCGCCCATCTGGAGACTTTCCCTCGCTGCACGCGTTTCAATAAAACCGAGAAAGAAAACGGATGAAAATCCTCTAAGCGTAGCCCATCACTCATCCCCCACCCCTTCGCGGTCACGAGTCATGATTTCTGTGCCCGCTCAAGCTGCGCTTCTCGAATTTGCCCGCGGGGAGACCGGTGGCGGCACACACGGATCGAGTCAATAGGAGAGGTTGGACAACATTTGACAACTTTAAAGGCTTATAACTCCGCCCGTACAAAACTTTGAGGTTCCAAAAGTGGTTCCATTAGTTTTCTCGTAAAATTTTCTTCTAGAGCCACCCCTCGAAGTCTGGACTGCACATTTTTATACTAAAAAGAACTATGTGCAAGTGGAAAGATGGGGTGGGCTCGAGGAAGCCCAGGGACACGAGACCCTCCACTGGCCTCTTCGCGACAGGTGGAAGCTTTTACTTTTGGGGATTAAACACTTCCTTATGGACAATTATAAGGAAGCAACAGTCATCACTCTTTTTCCGGCTGTTGACCTACCTACACGGTGAATGATGAGCTTCGGTTGAAGTCAACTTCGACTTGTTTTGGCTTGTTTGCAAAACAAGTGCAAACTGCCAACAAGTTGTTAAACATCAACCACGTAGGTAAGTCAACAATTTAATGTTGATGTCCCGAAAGTAAAAGCTTCCACAATAGCTGAAATACGAGTGGAGGGTCTCTTGTCTCTGAGGAAGCCAGTTTAGAGACAAGTTGGTCACTGGATATAGTTCCGTTTGAGAAAATGGAGAGCGGGATTTTCAATTAAATCAAAAGGAACTGAGCGCTAAGTCGTGAGCCGTGGGCATGTGACAAGAGCCTTGTGGACAGGGCTCATGAGTTAAAGACCACCTTCCCGATCGTCGGTTCTCTCGTCGTTGCCGCTGACGTCACTGGCGCTTTATATTTCCCATTCATTCTTACGACCAACCACCACCGACCACTAAGAAGCACACCATAGAGTCCCTTTTTACTGAGAGTCACTTAAGACAATGTGAATCCATTTCTGATTGGTTCCCGTATTTTAGGCCTTCACAGTGTCACAAACGGGAATAAAGATTACATTTTCACCGATTACAAAGATTATTATCTGGAATGGACCAGGGAATTACGGGTTCGGCGAGGAACAAACGGAATGAGAGAAGGAACGGAGAAAGGAATTTGGGAATGGGCCGATCAAAAATTACAAAAAACGTTCAATTTCTGTAATCTTTATTCCCGTCTGTGACTCCATTAAGGGGGTGGTGCCTTGACTCTCAGTATAAAGGGACTCTAGCCCACCCAATTTTTTCACTTGCAAGTAGTTCTACTTAGCATAAATACGTATAAATAAAAGGTTAACAACAGGTATGGTTAATAAAGGTTAATAAAGGGTAACAACAAATTTTGCAGTTTTAGTAAAAAATTTCATGTCCGACCTCTCTGATTGGCTCGATCCACTGTGCGGCGGTGGGAGTGGCGGAGGGCCGCGGCTAGGGATGGGGGTAAATATTGAATTGAGTCCTTGATATATCGGGAGCGAGGTTTGTCAGGGCGGCTTGGCGCTTCGCTGGCTGAAAAACTCCCTGAAATCGTGCAGTGAGTGCGTGACCTGTTACGTAAGTTTTGGTCCGTTCACCCGGGCAGGTGTTGAAATAGAAAATATGGCCATGTTGCATTCGAATGATTCATTGGCTATGTCTTTCTCCAAGCAGCACAGATTGTCATAAATTGCGATGATGCGGTAAAATCACACAATTTTACCGTACTATTACTACTACTTTATCTTAGTGTTATACGTACTATACTATACTATCGTACTATTACTATTTTATCGTAGTGTTGTGTATGTTACCTAGCTACTGATCGAAGGAACATTCCTTATTAAAATGGTGATAAGAGAGCGAGAGACACAATAGCCCGAATGCAGACAACAATAAAAACACACTAAAATACAAAAAACAAATAGGTTTACAAGACTGGAGAAGACATAACACAACCAAGACGTTTCGGGCCAATTACATGCCAATTCTCAACTGGAACAGAAGCTAAAAAATGTAAAATGTATTAAAATGTATTGCAATATAATAGAAATAAGTTGCAATTTCTTATTCCATTGCATATTGCCTATCTTCTTGACACATGGAGCTTATTTTGTTCATGGTTTAAAATCGGTGTTACTTGACCGAATAATCTAAGAATATTGTAATTTTATTTCAATTTATCGCAAGTTTATTTTAATATTTTCGGTGCATTATGTTTCTTGGGTCGTTCTTTGTAAATGCTCGATAATTGCAATTTAAACGGTAGATAATCATGTCTGACTCATGCTAGGGTGGTGTAATGCGTCAAAGTGTCACTTGCAAGCAAAATTCCTCATTAAGTCATTAAGTCATTTATCATTAAGTGATAAAGTCTCATCAGTCATTAAGCGATTTATCATTTTTTATGGCAACATTGCAATGTAATAGCATAATAAAAACAACTTAATTGGCCCGAAACGATAATCAAAAAGTATGCAACTTAAAATCAGCAACTGCAGAATTCATAACATAGTAAATCAATTCGTTTAATATCGCATGAATGGCTCAGCCACCGAATCAGTTTGTAGAAAATTGGTCATTGTTCGCCAGATCTATAAAAAATCTACGAAAATTCAAGGGACCAAGCATTTTCCTTGCCTCTGCTTATTATCAGAGAAATGTCTAGACGGCCTTTTTTATGTGGTGAAAGGATGTACTTTGAATGTGAAATACATTAGTGCGCTCGGTGCGCCTTCAATATTCTGTCTATGCAATAAGGACAACTTTGGAGCTGAAATAGTCGCATCCAAGCGCCGTTTCGTATTGTACTTGCAAAACCGAAGGGATACAATCTATATGTGCTTCGTTTCATGTCCAGTTCCTTTGAAAACTGCAACTTGCAACGTCGTAAAAGTTGTTCTAAATATAATAGAGATTAAAAAGATTAAAGATCAGTTTTGACAAAAAGTAATGCACTCTTTGATTTTCTTTCCACCGATATATGCGCTTTTTGACCTATTTTTCCACAACATGGATATGATGCAGACCCTTTATTTCTGAACGAAACCATTATTTAAGATAAAAGTGAGCTGTCCTGTTAAACTAATTTACGTTTTTCTGAAATGCAGTTATTCAAATTTTTAGACCGGAAAACACCGGACAGCCATAATTTGTGATAGGGGTAAGTCAAACTAGAGTCTTTAATTGCAATAAAAATGTCTTTGATAAATAATTGAATCTTTCTTTTTTTGAGGTTGAACCAATTAGCAGGAGGAACGATTGGAATGTTTCAAGAGCGGACCAATCAAGCGCTTGATTGGCCGCACCTTTACTGCTTAGCACGTAATCAAATTGCATTCGATCAATCATGGAGCTTAACTGTGGAAGCTTTAGGGCGGTAATTGTTTACAACATCATGTTAATCCTGGGCAATCAAGATTCATTTGTGCGAATATTAAGAGCGATGAAAAAAGTGCAACTTCAAAGTCGGGACATCAAAGCTCTGGCTGCTGGGAATTGATCAATAAAATGGTGGAAGGAGCGAATTAATCACTATTATCCTCTTTCAACCTGCAAAGTGGCCAGCCTTAGTCAACAACGAATGGCGAATCAAGAGTCCCTACAGTGGGCAGAGATGAAAATAATGAAAAATTTACAGCAAATTTTCTGTTCAGGATATGATGAGTCTCTGTTTTATTGCACGTAATTTTAAACAATATCGACGGTGAAGCAGCTATATCGCGTATCTCAATATCTATTTTTTAAAAATTTTTGTTCCTATTTTATATTTTCAAAAGAGCTTACTCTTGCATTGCTGCTTATACTTTTCAAAAAGTATTTTACAAACATGAATCACGTAAAGTTGTGTTAAAGAATGTGTTTGAGGGGAACGCGAAGATCCACTGTTCATAATTTTCTTGCTTTTAGCCACAATTATTAATCTCTCGGCTCACTGTGTACCATCCCTGTAAAGAGCAATTAGCACCTCCTTCGAAGAATCGGGGGGTTACTTCTGGACGTCTTGCTAACGTTTAAAGGATGAAAATCTGCTGGTACTTCGATATTCAAATTAGGGGGGGGGGGGCTTGAAGAATGAATAATTGTTACCCTTACACCCTTCTCCTAACCGCGAGGCCCCTTAGGGTGGGCGCCTTTCGGGCAGAGGGACGAAGAACATCAAACGCGTTCCCACCTCCCGGTTTAATTTATGTCAGCGAAAAGACGCCTGACTTTAAAGTTTCTTTTATTATTAGTGAGGGCAGGGTTGCCATCAGAAAAAACATTCTTAAATCGACCAAATATGTTGATCCTTGAAGAGGAAGTATTGTATGTTTGTATTGGTTGGTTTTACTCCGGCAATTGGAATTAGCTCTTAAAGTAGAGGTTTTTCGGAAGCCGGCATCTCTAAATCGCTCTCCAGATGCAAGTCATTTACCTTTTAGCTTTTGAGAAAATATTGTGATGTCTTTTGACGGACGGATCATAGGTAGATCCAAGAGGGCGTAAGCCTGAAGAAAAGGAGGAAGAAAACGGGATGGAAGAAACAAAGAAGGAACGGAGCAAAGAAGAAGGAAGGCGCTCATAGAAATTGACTTAAATTGCACTTTAGATGCTTAAAATTTCGAAAATTTTCCGAAAGAATCCCCTCGGATCTCTTTTCACCCCCCACCACTCGTTCGAGGTGTCTGGATCCGCCCATGATATGGATCGCGCGGTCGAAAGTGTGCCCGGACGGATATTTTCAGACTGCATCTTGGTTTTCTCGGCAATTGCACTTTTGAATCGGGGCTCAAATTACACAATTTTGAACACATCTTTCATGAGTCGCTTTCAGGAATAATTCCTGAGAACTTAGCACACTTGCTTTCCTTCAAAAATGCAATAATTAAAAATTACTGAACGATCTCACAACCAAAACACGATGCAATTGTACGCTTTTAATTCATGCATTAACTAAAATGCTCTCGACCTACTCCCTAGGAAACTTGAAAGGGTTTTCTTTGAAGATCTTAACATCTGGTTTTTGACCAAACTTGGCGAAGATCGTTTTACAGCAAAATTTGCCTGCATGGACTATAGCACCTTTCCCGTAAACGCTAAGATACTGCAATGAGACTACCACACTATGTATGTCGGTTTGCAACGTTGCAGACTTCCTGTCATACTTCATTTTTTTTAAATAGAAAACCACTAAACGTCATTTTTTCAAAACTTTCGTAATTTTTCTCCTCTGTGGGGGGAAAAAAATGGGGACGGAACTTTTCAAACGCCGCGAACGAGGTACACCGAGAAAAAAGATTAGTAGAATTTGCCATTCCTTCACACCGTAAATTCAAAGTCGATTCTGCCAAAGGAATGGTAATCTGTACCCAGGCCCGCCACAAGGGGGGGGATACTGGGTCCTTGGTACCGGGGCCCGGGCCCTGGAGGGGCCCGTGACGCAGGTGATAAACCACTACGAATTCATGTGTAACCCTTGTCTCGTAGGGAAAAGTGAAAAAATTACCCTAAAAATTCCGCAAAAGGTGAATCAAGTTTCACAAACACGCTAGGGCACTATAAAATTTTTCTTACTTTTTTAGAGATTTTCAAGATTTTGAGTATATGTAGAATGATATTTTTAGTAACTGTGTTTCATTTTCTTCCGTTGTCGGATGCTAAGAGGCTCCTTTCTGGGCATCCTCGACTTCAATTGCTTAACTCCCTTGCCATAGACGTACGAAAGGGGAGTCCAGGGGGGCCCGGCTCCCCATAGAATTGAAAATTATCATCTGCCCTTTCAAAAACAAATTTATAGATGTTTTGAATGCAACAATTCGAAAGTTTTTGGTGCTGAAAGTAAACAAAAAGGCGTAATTATTCTGCAGAAATTGATGGAAAATCTCCATCATAAGAGCTTCATAATGCGTCCAAATAGATTTAAAATTTAAAAAATTTTCCGGGGGAGGCCCCCCGGACCCCCCCCCCCCCCCTGTGCTAGGGGCTCGGGCCAGAAAATTGGTACCAGGGCCCGAGATGGGATGTGGCGGGCCTGTCTGTACCAGTATATAGTAACGTTTACCTTTTTTCTGGCAAAATTGACCCTGAATTGACGCTTTGTGAAATACAGCGTGAAGGAATGGTAAATTCTCCCAATTTTTTTTTCTCGTTGTACGTGGTCTGGTACACTGAAGAAGAAGATTGGTAGAATTTAACATTCCTTCACGCTCTATTTTACACATGATAAACATGTCACACATGGAATGGTAAATTCAACCAATCTCTTTTTTTAGTGTACTTATACATATTTTTCCCTTTTTCAGGTAAGCATACAAATAGACTTGAATGAAACTTCAAAATAGTAGGTATTTTACTTCATACCTCGGAAAAGGTATGGGAGATTTTAAACTGTTCAATCCACTAAATGTTCATATTTATTTACCCATACAAAATAGGCAGAGAAAAACATGCAACGTTGGAAATTGATGTGTTAATGGTTTTTACGTCACCGTTGGTGATGAGAAGACGTGTGACTGCGGACGCGCTAGAAGATAATTTCTGTGGCAATTTGTTCTTTTGCCATCGAGTCAAAGCGATACTTTTGAAGGCGCCCTGAGCAACTATTCCACCACGGAAGTACTGCGTGGTATCGAACGAAAATGAAGGCGCACTACAGTATGTAGATCCACTGGTATCATTTATCTAGAATTAATCAGAACCGACTTGAATATTGGTTGAATTTACCATTCCTTCACGCTGTATTTCACACAGCGTGAAGGAATGATAAATTCTACCAATCTTTTTTTTCAGTGTAGTTTCATCGTCGATATGCGTTTTCTTCGGTGACTTAACACTAATGGCATCCACACGGGCACTCCGTTTGGCATCACAGGAACTTGGATCGGTGTGTACGGAAGCTTTTCCGTTGCTTCCTTTCACTTTATTTGAAGAACGCTTGGCTTGCTAATGACGCGTCTCAGAACCGACCCGTTGCTGACTCGACAAAACCCTTTGCGTGAGCGTCTTTCTCGCATGACTTGAAGCCCTGCCGCGCGGCCCCCTCGATCGAACCCGAGCAAACCCGACGGGAAATCAGGGATCCCACCCGATTCCCGGGCCGCCTTGCAACCGTGTCGGGTCCCGTGCCAAAAGGGAACCAATCTCGTCTCGAGGAGCCCCTTATTATTTTCGAGAAGGGCGCATTTTTATGACGGGCGGCGGCACCCACAGGTGATTTTTGGAAACCTTCCATAACGTTCGGCTCCTTCTCAACCTCCTCTCAACCTTTTCTCAGCCTCCTTCGTGAGTTTTGTCTTCATGCCGCCGCCAGCTGAGCCGACGTTTTTCCGGGGAGTTCTCGAGTCTACCCGGAGATGCCGCCAAATTGACACTCATCTTAAAGTGATTCGATGGACGCCATATTTTGTGTCACAACGGCATGCAATATATCGCATCAATTGGTTCCATTTTATTAGCTACTCGTCATTTTTCTCCAATTTTGAGATCGCAATTCTGTTGTCAGGAGACTAAAGCACTCACTTACCAATTTTAACAAAGAAATTCATCGTAATAAAGGCGTGGTTTTTTTAGAGACAAAATGTCGCATTCGAGTGCAGTTTCGATATCAGTATCGAATGCGCTGCTTTCTCTCTAAAACAAACCACGCCTTTATTACGTTGAATTTCTTTGTTAAAATTGGTAAGTGAGTGCTTTCGTCTCCTGACAACAGAATTGCGATCTCAAAATTGGAGAAAAATGACGAGTAGCTGAAAAAATGGAACCAATTGATGCGATATATCGGATGCCGTTCTGACACAAAGTATGGCGTCCATTGAATCACCTTAAGGCCACGGGGGAAAGAAAATGTCGGGGCCAAAATCGAGAGAGTGCTCTCCAAATGCGTCCTTTTCATTTAAATCTCATCTGAGAATCTTACGAATACAATAGACATATTACAGAAAACCAATCAGACTAGTGAAATAAAATGCACTAGAGGTGTTGTCGGCTAAGTTGACGGTTGTTTACTTTCGGTTTGCAAGCGCCAACGACGAATTTGGGCCTCTGAACAAAACGGCGTTCGCTATATACTATCCACATTGAAAACATCAGTCTCATGATCGTATCGTAAAAAAACTACATATCAGTTATGATTTGCAACTTTTTTGTGGTTGTGATTTCTGTGCGGCTAAAAATTAAACTGTTACAAGATTTGAAAGTATTAAAACACTTATCTGAGCTTGTGTTCATACCTCTGAGAGAGCCAGATGTTTTCATGTGGATAGTAGTGACGCAAAAACGCCTGCTAACCGAAAGTAAACAACCGTCAACTTAGCTGATGACACCTTTAATTAAACTATTTTGAATTAGTATGTTGGAATGTTTTTAGCCAACGTGCGTAAAAAATAACAATAAAGCTGAAAATCTCAACACAGAGGGAAAAAGCTCACACGCAAGAATAATTTTCCCTCCAAGAGATACCAATTTTCCCTCCGTGCTTGTGTGTGAGCTTTTTCCCTCTGTATTGAGATTTTCAGCTTTATAATTATGCTGATTTTTGACGCAAGTTGGCTAAAAAAATTCTAACATACTGTCTTAAGACCCTTGCAACCGCAATCAGTTTGTGTACTTTATATTAGTTCAAAGGAAAAGCGCATTCTTCCTCATCATACATGGTTGAAAGGGTATCCCGGGATAAGCATGTCAAAATGCCCTTGTGAATGGATTTTTATTTTAACCATTTTAAGTCATCAAGGGTGTCTTAAAACTTAGGTTTTGGGGGATTTTAGCCCCCCAACCCCCTCCGCCCCCCTCAGACCCCCAAAAACCGCTTTTTTGGGCTATTTTTGACTATGCTAACGTCATTTCCTCATAACTTTCGTAATTTTCGATAGAATTGAACCAAAATTTGTCAGAATCTACATCAATTAGCTTAGTTTTTGTAGAAAAAAATTCATTATCATCGGATAATATTTTAGCCTCCAAAAAAATTCGTAAAATTTTTGAAAAAATCATTTTTTTCCCTTTTTTCGCGGCTAGGTGGCGTATGGAAACATGTACACAAACAAAAATTGTCTCTTTTCTTAATTTATACATCCAATAAGATACAGTAAAAATTTCGTGTTGATCGGAGTGGTGCGCCATACTTAAAAACGCAATTTTCTAACCTCAAAACGGCCTAAATGCCACCATTAGCCTCCTTTGATGACTAGGCGTGGAGAAATGTAGAGAGAAATATCCGGTTTTATCGTCTCACCTCTTAAGTGATCCACTTAAGTACCTTGAGTCAAAATTTCGAGTCGATCAGAGTGGTGCGCAACACCCAAGCACGCAATTTTCTAACCTCAAAACGCCGAAATTGCTCATTTCGGCACCCATTATCACTCCGTGTGAAAAAGTAAGAAGAGGTACATCCGATATTATTGTCCTACCTCATAAATTAGGACACTTAAGTGCATTTAGTCAAAATTTCGTGTCGATCAGAGTGGTGCGCAACACCCAAGCACGCAATTTTCTAACCTCAAAACGCCGAAATTGCCCATTTCGGCACCCATTATCACTCCGTGTGAAAAAATAAGAAGAGATACATCCGATATTATAGTCCTACCTCATGAATTAGACACTTAAGTGCATTTAGTCAAAATTTCGTGTCGATCAGAGTGGTGCGCAACACCCAAGCACGCAATTTTCTAACCTCAAAACGCCGAAATTGCCCATTTCGGCACCCATTATCACTCCGTGTGAAAAAATAAGAAGAGATACATCCGATATTATAGTCCTACCTCATGAATTAGCACTTAAGTGCATTTAGTCAAAATTTCGTGTCGATCAGAGTGGTGCGCAACACCCAAGCACGCAATTTTCTAACCTCAAAACGGCCAAAATGCCTATTTCAGCACCCTTTATCACTCCGTGTAAAAAAAAGAGAGGTGGGTACATTCGATTTTATAGTCCTACCTCATGAATTAGACACTTGAGTACCTCGAGTCAAAATTTCGTGTTGATCAGAGTGATGCGCAACACCCGAACACGCCGCTTTCTAACCTGAAACCTCCCAAAATTCCCATTTTGGCATTCATTATCACTGTATGTCAGCCAAGATCCCGCTTGAAAATTGCATGATGCACATTTCAAAGTTTATTTTGGCACCCTGCCGCGTAGCAGACCCGGTCACTCAGGGAAACCTCTAAACTCCTAGGATATATATGACTTTAGGGAGGCTCGCTCATCCCCCACGAAGAAGCGTTCCCTCGTCCAAACTTCCATAATACGTAGCGGTGCAATGAGTGCTGGCAAATTCAAGTCAATAAATTAACAAGAGGTTAGAAAGAATCCTAAAGTCAAAGGAAAACACTTTTTCAGTAAAGAAATTTTGTTATGAGTGAAAGAAACGGGTTTTTTTTAAATATAATTAACATTTATAATTGTAGAGATGACAAAATTATTACTTAAGGTAAGACATGATATACAAATCGGAATATAAACAAAAATCAGTGGCAAGAAATAAATACGGTGATCCATGGTTTTAGTTGCATACCAAAGTTTCGTAGTACGTGTCAAAGTGCTTTTCCTTTGACTTTAGGATGATTTTTAGCCGGAGATAATTTGACCTATTTGTTGGTTCAGAAGGTTTATTTACTTGACTTTGTCACAGCACTTGCTTATTTCATTGCACCGCTACGTATTATGGAAGTTTGGACGAGGGAACGCTTCTTCGTGGGGGATGAGCGAGCCTCCCTAACGTCATATATATCCTAGGAGTTTAGAGGTTTCCCTGAGTGACCGGGTCTGCTACGCGGCAGGGTGCCAAAATAAACTTTGAAATGTGCATCATGCAATTTTCAAGCGGGATCTTGGCTGACATACAGTGATAATGAATGCCAAAATGGGAATTTTGGGAGGTTTCAGGTTAGAAAGCGGCGTGTTCGGGTGTTGCGCATCACTCTGATCAACACGAAATTTTGACTCGAGGTACTCAAGTGTCTAATTCATGAGGTAGGACTATAAAATCGAATGTACCCACCTCTCTTTTTTTTACACGGAGTGATAAAGGGTGCTGAAATAGGCATTTTGGCCGTTTTGAGGTTAGAAAATTGCGTGCTTGGGTGTTGCGCACCACTCTGATCGACACGAAATTTTGACTAAATGCACTTAAGTGCCTAATTTATGAGGTAGGACAATAATATCGGATGTATCTCTTCTTATTTTTTCACACGGAGTGATAATGGGTGCCGAAATGGGCAATTTCGGCGTTTTGAGGTTAGAAAATTGCGTGCTTGGGTGTTGCGCACCACTCTGATCGACACGAAATTTTGACTAAATGCACTTAAGTGTCTAATTCATGAGGTAGGACTATAATATCGGATGTATCTCTTCTTATTTTTTCACACGGAGTGATAATGGGTGCCGAAATGGGCAATTTCGGCGTTTTGAGGTTAGAAAATTGCGTGCTTGGGTGTTGCGCACCACTCTGATCGACACGAAATTTTGACTAAATGCACTTAAGTGTCTAATTTATGAGGTAGGACAATAATATCGGATGTACCTCTTCTTACTTTTTCACACGGAGTGATAATGGGTGCCGAAATGAGCAATTTCGGCGTTTTGAGGTTAGAAAATTGCGTGCTTGGGTGTTGCGCACCACTCTGATCGACTCGAAATTTTGACTCAAGGTACTTAAGTGGATCACTTAAGAGGTGAGACGATAAAACCGGATATTTCTCTCTACATTTCTCCACGCCTAGTCATCAAAGGAGGCTAATGGTGGCATTTAGGCCGTTTTGAGGTTAGAAAATTGCGTTTTTAAGTATGGCGCACCACTCCGATCAACACGAAATTTTTACTGTATCTTATTGGATGTATAAATTAAGAAAAGAGACAATTTTTGTTTGTGTGCATGTTTCCATACGCCACCTAGCCGCGAAAAAAGGGAAAAAAATGATTTTTTCAAAAATTTTACGAATTTTTTTGGAGGCTAAAATATTATCCGATGATAATGAATTTTTTTCTACAAAAACTAAGCTAATTGATGTAGATTCTGACAAATTTTGGTTCAATTCTATCGAAAATTACGAAAGTTATGAGGAAATGACGTTAGCATAGTCAAAAATAGCCCAAAAAAGCGGTTTTTGGGGGTCTGAGGGGGGGCGGAGGGGGTTGGGGGGCTAAAATCCCCCAAAACCTAAGTTTTAGGACACCCTTGATGACTTAAAATGGTTAAAATAAAAATCCATTCACAAGGGCATTTTGACATGCTTATCCCGGGATACCCTTTCGGTTGAAATCTATAGTGCATTTTACTCCTTAGCCTTTATTTTGCTCCCAAACGAGCGCAAAAATAAGAGTGCAGAAAGAAATTCACTCTCTCTGCGGAGTAGACTGTGCTCAAGCAGATTATGGAGTGAAATTCACTCAGAGATCTTTAACAATCAAGCTGTTACAGTGCCTAATTTGAGATATTCTTGAATTATCTGCTTCTTCGACCCCCGAACAGACTACACCATTTTTGGATTCAACTTTTACCACACTTTCATTGTAGCATTATGTTAAAAGAAATTAATCTTAAAAGGTATAGGAAACGATAAATCGAATGTTTATTTCGCTGGGAAGCTTTAGAAATAAGTATTATTTTCCAAATAAATGCAGCATCTCTTTTTACCCGTTTTTCTTCTCTCCTCCCCCGCAAATTCCATCTACTCCTCTGTTTCTTTTTTAACTCTCAGTCCATTAAGGTAATTTAGTCGCCATTTTTCTTTCGCAAGAAGTCTCCGGTTTCCATAATAAGACCAGAATTCATTTTGGCTTCTTCACTCGTTTCTTTTCCAGCGGAATCTCGATTTAATATAGGCAAATCTCGTTTCTTTCTCCGTCCTCTCCGTAATGGATACACAAAAAGTGGGTGGTGCAAAGAGAGTATTACCAGGAGGAAGGGTCTCTCCTGAGTGAGTTCATTTATTAGATCTCATCTTAAGTGCATTTTCCTTGTCAAGCGATTGCTCATCGGTCAGCTTAGCGGCTTCTGGGATACTTCCGGGAAGGGAGAAACTCCTTGCGAGGGTGCTAGCCGGATTGACAGCTTGTAATGAATGGACATGCCACGCTGGCCGCTCAGAAGGGGTGCTCTCTTGCGAAATATTTACAACATACACTGCTGTTTTGATGGCGATTCTTGTTCCGAGGGAAAAGCTGGGAAATTGTGGTTATGCATTTAGGCCTACACGGATCAAAAGGATGCTAAAAGGGCCGAAAATTCTGGATGTAATTAAGTGCGCAAAAACTCACAAAACGCTGCATTAACCGTCACAGCAGTTACTATATCAATGTCAAGATGTAAAACTAACCGTTGTGGCGGTTAATTCAGCGTTTTGTGAGTTGTCGCACACTTTTTTAAATCCAGAATGTTGGGTCAGCATTCTTTATTTTTCTACTCACAACGGCAAAAATCCTCGAGAAAATCCTGCTATTGAGATTTTATGGGGAGTACCAGTACTTAATAAGAAAATACAAAAAAAAAAAAAAAAAAAAAAAAAAAAAAACCGCTGTGGCGGTTAATTCAGCGTTTTGTGAGTTGTCGCATACTTTTTTAAAATCCAGAATGTTGGGTCAGCATTCTTTATTTTTCTACGCACAACGGCAAAAATCCTCGAGAAAATCCTCCTATTGAGATTTTATGGGGAGTACCAGTACTTAATAAGAAAATACTAAAAAAAAAAAAAAAAAAAAAAAAAAAAAAAAAAAAAAAAAAAAAAATTACATGCTAAGAAGCATGGACGATAGATAAATTATGATACTAATAAAATTTGCGGTGTAGAGGTAAATATAGTTGCTTCTCTAGCGTAAGGGCGTATCTCAGTTTCCCACTTGAGCCATGTTCGCCGTATAACTTTATGCATGCCAGGGCTCATATGGAAATAGAAATACGCTCTTTACGCCAGAAGGGCGACGATATGTGCACGGATCTTGCGATTGGCGGAGTTACTGTTAGATGATAATACGTATCGAGGCATACGATGATATCCATCACATGCCATTGCTTAAGAAAATTGCCATAAATGATTTAAGTGCATTCTGAAAGACGCGTAGGATTCCTTAAGTTTTTTTCACTCACCTTGAAGCTCCCTTTTGTTGGAGGTCAAGTCATGTTGGAACGATATCGTGAGCAGCACATTTTAAGATTATTATTTCAGTATTAAAGATTTATATATAATAAGGAAGAAAGTAAAGGTTATGCTCCGTAAATAACTTGCATCATGCTCCCGAGACTTCATTTAGCCTGAGTTTTAGAAAGTATGCACGAAGTATACCCGTTGTATTCTGACAATTTTTGAGATCAAATACAATCTCCCAACTTCTCAGAAATAGAACTCATTTTCATAATGACCCCAGAAATATATCAATGCGTAAATGGCCAAGATTTTCCCATGCCAACGGAAATCCGACAACACTTGGATAAACAAATGCACCCTCAACTGTAACAAGATTCGTCTGAATTACTTAATTGAATCTTCAACCCTCGCTCCTAAGCATTGCGATTAATCGACTGGTCCGTGGTTAGATTTCGATTTTTGTCTGATTAAAATGATGTGGCTGCATGGATTGTATTTTTACCATTCCGACCTATCGCATGCTGGAATGCAATATTGGCTCACGAATCTTCATAAACAACCAGTCGAATAACCAAAACAAGAGGGGCTGCGTTGGGGGAGGCGTCGTTCAGGCTTCTTCTCTCAATAATTCCTCTTACCTCCCTATTCCTCGTGGCAGTAAATGCATCGCTTTGGGACTACCTAATTTATGCACCCCAAAATGAATCATCTCTCTGTGAGGTTTTCGGAAAAATAATATTGTATTCAATGTTTGCGTGACCGCAAGACGGTGGAGAGGGAGTCTCATCATAAAAGTATATATTTGCCTCGCCGTACACGAAGATTCTACCTCAAGTGCAACTCTCTTTGCCACACATTTTTAGAAAAATTTAAACATTTTTAAAGATGTATATTTCTAAAAAGTTACATCTTATAAATCGAGGAACTTTATAAATTGTAATTGCTGGATAAACATACGTTTTTAAGCACTGGAGGAGCACAAGGAAGAAAGATACAAAAGCGCAGAAGGATAAGAGGATATGTAGACGAAAAACAAATGGGAAACAGATGGAGGAGGAGAAGAGGAAAAATGGAGGACAAGGAGGGAGAAAGAAGAGGAGAAGGAGAGACAGTGCGACTAGAGGAATAACGAGAGGATACACAATAATAAGAAGCGAGAGAGGAGAAGTAGATACAGGAATACTGCCGTGAAAGGAAGAACGCCGTATGAACATTCGAGAGTTGCCAAATTTTCCTTGATAAAACATGTATTTTTGAAAACATTCATGCGTACTTTTCCTTGAAATTTTCAGATATTTTAGATTAAATTGCGCACCGAACTGTCTAAAATTTTTTGAAAATAATATTCGCAATATTCCTAGTAAATTTGGTTTTCATCGGAGGAAACTTGGCAATGTCTAGAGGCCACGGATTAGAAAAAAAAAAACACGAGTTTGTTGTGTGTTGTGTGATATGGACATTTCCAATTAATGGTGGTAGTACACGAATTAATCGTGGTCGTACTCCAATAAATTAGGTTACTAACCCAAATGTTGTGGTACTACCCTAACTTGAGTTGCGGTTCTACCACAATTAATTAGAAATGTCCGTATCATCCAACAAATTGTGGTAGTGCCACAATTTTAGTGGCTAACCCCTAACACTTTTTCCCGTGGCTCATACGGCGTTCTTCCTTAGCACGGAAGAATAGAAAAGGGAAAAGAGAAGCAGACAAATAGAAGAACAGAAAGCAGGCAAAAAATGAGAAGAGTTCAATGGAGCCGAGGGAGTCAAGAGAAAGAAGAATAAACAGCGAAAAATTCCTTATTTTCAACCTCTACATATTTCTCTTCTCTCTTCTTTATTTCTTCGCTTTTTTCTGCCTCTTTCTCCGCCTTTACTCCTCTCTCGGGCTCAAAACTTCCTCTGTCGAACACTCAAACATACATTAATCCCTCGAAGCCAGCAAAACAACCCTCCCAGGAGGACCCGTCTCCAAACGTCCTTTCTCCCGGACATACCGACTCGCATTAAGGAATTCCAACGGCAAATTCGCCGACCTCAACGCTCGCCATTAAGACCAACTCATCATCGACATCTCCCATCAAATCTTTATCGGACCTGTAAAGCGATTTTATTGCCTGCTAACCAGGCGCCGGTGCCCGGAACGACTTCTGACCCCGCGGGACCTCACGCACGGGGTGAGTTGCGAGCCGCAGGGTCGGGGGGAGGGGGGTGCCGGGGGGGTTGGATATGACCACCGGCCGCGGAACATCGTCGATATCCGTGACACGCGTTATATTAAGTCTAACGCCAGAATAAACCCCTTTATTTTCTCCGCACCCCACCCCGATGTGGCACGAAACGAGGGGACCGCCGGAAGGGATAAGAGTCTTAATGCGTTTTTTGCTCATTTCAACTAAGACATCTGTGAAATTGAGCCGCGCTTTCCGCGTTCTCCACGCTCGTAAGTTTCCCCATGCTCCCGTTTTGTTGCTCGACTCGTAAATGGAGTGTGATTATGCGGGGTGGGAGCTTATTTGACCGTCTCTTACGGAGTGGTCACTAACGTCAGAGTCGTGGATTCAGACGTAGCTCGTTCCTTGCGTTGTGCGGCGTAGCACTATGCAGAGTCTTTACTGATTAGGCCAGTGTTCGAAACTCACAGGCGCAAACGCGCCAAATGCGTCTAAAAAATCGGCCATGGCGCCTAAAAAATGAAGGCTCTGCGCCGACGTGGCCCCTACAAATCTGAATTTTCACAGGAAGTCACAGAAAGAAAGAAAAACAAATCTATTTGAATTGAAAAAACTCGGAATTTTCAGCACTACAAGTAAAAGCTTGCTTTTTCTATTCTTTTCGATTTCATTCTTAGTGCTTTTTTCTTCCTCAAGTTACAGATACTTAATTGTTCTGTTACGAAAACATCTTGTGTCTAACTTTTCACTAAATGAGCCGTAATATGTAGGCAAAAAGTCAATTTGGCGCCTAAAAAATCTTCAATGGCGCAAAAAATCAGGCTTGCTGCGCCAAATGGCTCCTAAAGCTCAAAGGTGAGTTTCGAATACTGGTCGTTACTGATTAGGTTGGTTTCACTATGATTTGGACGCATTTCTACCAAACGGAACTATGTGCATCATGACTTGAGCCCTATTATGCATGTATCCTTATGGGTCTCACGGCTCATGTCTTAATGCACACTGTTTCGTTTGGGAGAAATACGTCCATTTTAAAAATCTCGGAGAAGAACCCGAGGTCTAACATTGTTGAGTCTTAAACTGCTGTGCTAACGAAGAACGCCGTATGGGCACTCTGCTGTTGCCAAATTTCCCCCGGCGAGATATTTATTTTTGAGAAAAGTTGTGCTATTTTCTTTTGAAATTTTCAGACATTTTAGGTTAAATTTTGAGAAAAGTTACCCAAAAAATTGGAGGAAAAGTGTTCAGAATGTTTTCAGCTTTTTCATGTTTTATTTAATGGGATGGGGCAAAGTATAAAGGCTCATACGGCGTTTTTTCCCGGCACGGTAGTATAGCGTTCACAACATTTTTAATCTCAAGTTACTTTCTACTCTCATAAAGAAAACATGCATTGCTTATTCAATCAAGTTTATTTTTCTGTCTTTTTTTATTATTATTCGGTCCTTCAAGGAAATATCCCAAAAAATAACATTCAAAAATTATATCTTTCCTTTAAAGGGGGAGAGAGGGAGGGAGAGAGAAGGAGATAGGGGGGGAGAGAGGGAGAGGGGGAGATAGAGAGAGAGAGAATTGAGCAGACATTTTGCAATTTTACCAAGACAAACTTATAAGAATCACCAAAATAATGATCAAATTTGTCCATTTAGAAGCATTTGAAAAGGATAGCCGTTTTTCGACTTTCACCATGAACTACTGCGAATAATTTGTCAATCCGATGGGATTGTTCTTAAGTTGGACGTAGGGAACTAACGGATTGTCAAACGGAACTATGTGCATTATGACGTGAGCATTTTTATGCATATATTCTTATGGGTCTCAGGGCTCATGTATTAATGCACATAGTTCCGTTTGGCAGAAATACGTCCAGTTAATAAACTGAGCTAGGTTTACCAAGCTGGCACCAACCATTTGTATACATTGAAAATTGTCTGTTTGAAACCTGGTCATCAGAATCGTATTATAATAGTTAATATTAGTCCATATGCATTTGATTCCTCTCTATGAAATAAACTCCACTTCCTCGTTGATCTCTCACGGGACGAGCAGGCAAGCACACTCAGGTGAGTGTGGAGTTCAATGTCGTAGACTCCATGCTTACATCTTTATGATTCAATCTCATTCCTGAAGAAGGAAAACTACATTTATTTTTTCCTCTTTTTTTAAAATGGTATCTCGCACATACGGTGTGTTACCCTCTAAAAAAACATGCGCTAATGTTCGGCTTAAAAGTGTTCCCATCTACAGACTCGTGTCTCTTCATGTGTGTGCACGGCGCGCCTTGTGCTGAAATGCTGAATAGAGCTACTTACAAGGTAGAAGACAGCCAAATTGTTTTAGTTCATTTTGCTCGACAGCAGACAGGCTCAAATTGGCTTTTGAGCCGGCATGCGAGCTTGCGAAACAGGCTGGCGTTTTCATAACTTCAAAAACAACGCCAGGGAGGAGGGCGGGGTGGGGGAAAAAGTGCAGAAGCGCGGTTAATTACATCAAGCACTCTTGGCCGACGAAAAGATTGCATTTGCTTCCGCTCTTCACCATGCAAATAGGCAAGATTTCAGCAATGTTGCCAGGGAGCAATGTAAATCCCTGAGTTTTCCGAGGGGTACGTGTAGATATAGGGACAGGATGATAGCACTACCGTGCTAAGGAAGAAAGTCGTATGAGCATTCGAGAGTTGCCAAATTTTCTTCGATAAATTTTTTATTTTTGAGGAAAGTTAAGGATATTTTTCCTTGAAATTTTCCGAAAATTTAGATGAAATCGCGAACAAAATTGTTCAAAAAATTAGAAGGAAAATATTCATAAGTTTACTGGGAAATTCGTGTTTTATCAAAAGAAATTTGGCAACGTCTGATGGCTCATACGGCGTGTTTCCTTAGCACGACGGAGTAGTATTCAATGCCCGAGTCAAGTTATTCCCGCGGGAGGTCGAAAATCGAATGTCTCTCAAAAAAAATATGAAGAATTTAAAAAAAAAAAAAAAAAAAAAAACAAAAAACAAACAAAAAAAACAAACCTGAAAATTACTTGTTTCGGGGGGAAAAGTTGATGGGGGCCGAATTTTGAGCACTATCTAGATGGGATTCAAACCTACAAGACTCGACCATGCCTCTACTCCTTAGTGAATAGACGGCTAATAGTGGTAGATGCAAGTATTATTAGATGGCTTCTTAGTAATTAGACCGCGTTAAACAGAAAGGAACCAAGCCACATTAGTAATTGCCTTTAACCGGGCAATTTAATCTTTTACATGAAAACGGTTGTGCGGATTTTCTTGCATATTTCAGTGAATTTTCTCCATAGTACGAAGCAAATTCCTTAAAATTTTCAAAGGAATCCGCACAAACGTTCTCTTGTAAAAAATTAAACGTCCCAATTAAATTGGGCAATATCTGATGTGACTTGGTTCCTTTCTGCTTAACGCGGTCCAATTTATATTCATTTTAGACAAAAAATTCCACGTCTTCATTAAAATGCATTACCTACTAAGAATGGACTCGTCATCTTTTTGGACATCGAATTGCATTTAAACATATTTTTTAGGAAATTACCTGCGTTTAAAAAAATGACTTTTCTAAAGGAAACATCAACCTTTTTCTAACCAATTTTATTGCTTTACACCTCGTGTTTGTACGCAGGCAGTTGCTTTTGAATATCTTTGTATTTTAGTATGTGGTAGTGGAATGATGAGAGACGTAGTTCATTTTATATCGGATGTTCCATCTGTAATTACTGCGCAGAAAAATTGATAGGTATGCTTTTAGTTTTAATCTCATCTATTTTGTTGTCCGGCATCAGAATTTTGAAGCAGTGTGACGAAATGACGTACTTGATCAACATATCGATTGTCCTCAAGATTTTCATTAATTTATAAAAAGGCTTTGCTGAGTTTTCAGAAAATATGGCGCCACTGTTTTGAATCAGGAGTCGGGTAGTTGTAAGATCGCAAGATTATTTCGTAATATCCGCTCAAAATATTAACAATTAGAGACTTTTTTCTTTCTTTTTTTACACATCAGATAATTGTGCAGCCCCTGAGCCCAAGCATTCATTTCTTTCATGCCTTACCTCACCTTCAAAAGGTCGCTCCATCATATTTTTTTTTCATCGTGAACTTCTAGTCACGAAGTAATAAATATGATATTCATCCTTCTTAAATTTCACAAGTGTGCAATTTGAAACTGGAGAAGAAGTTCAATCATAATTGAAAAACTCAGAGGAGGAAATATAAGAATTGAACTCAATCTTAGCTTCTGTGTATGAAGATAATATACAAAGATAGCCCGAATAATTTAACTAGAAAAAACACAAAACGATGGGTGAATGAGGCTAAAAACAGAAACATAAAACAGGCAAATAGGGGCTCTCTTGATTTTTATAACTTATTTTTTAATTTTATTTTAGTTTCCTGGTTCCGAAAAGGGGGTTGAAATCACCCCCAAAACGTCCCAGGTTTTTTTTCTCTGTTTTTAGCCTGCTTTACCCATTTTTTGTGTTTTTTCTACGTCTGTGCATGTTCACATGGAGCGAATGTTGTGTAAATCCCAACCTCAGATAATGACACACTATTTTTTTTGAAAATTACAAACCACCAAACAAGATCTTTGAAATGTAAAATAAATAAATAACACAAAGTCGAATGCTCAATTGTTCAAAAAATCATTTTTTTAAAAACAAACTTCCGCCCTCCAGCCATCATCAGGTTATTGTGGCTTCTAAAATGGCTCTCTCATTTTTCTACTCCAAAATATATTTTAATCATGGAGGCATTGGGGGAACATAGGTACATGATGCTTCTTATGAGAGTCAAACAAGGGTTGACATGCAACACCCTAAAACGAATAAATGTTTTGATTAGGACAGTTTCCAACACTGGAAAAAAAGTCTCTGGGATCCAAAGTCCAGACTCTCAAAAAAGATAAGATAAATACTCTTTATGTATATAGATTCAATCGGAAATTCGCTTGAACTACTTGGAAATATGATTTAATTAATAGACTTGATTCTCAATGTAAGCAAATATCCGATGGAATCAAGAATAGATTTTCGTGACAAATTTTTAAGAGTCTCGACTCTAGACCCAAGAGCTCTTTTTCCCTGTGAGGCATTAAAAAACAAAAATTGAACGCCAAAAGGGTCCCACTTTGCTTAAAAATTTCATCTCTTACCTTGTGGCATCACCATATTGTTCTAAAATTAATCAATAGAGACTAAGATGCATTGGCGAATCCAGCAAATTGGCAACATTATTTTCCTCCATTTAAACTTATGGAAATATATCGACACTTGGAAGGGCCAGGTGCTCCGACAAAAATCGATCATTTAACATACCCGGTGTTGCCAGATTTCTGGATCCGCTTTCGCTAAGATGGATCGTCTGTAATAAGAGTATTAAAAAGGATCAATACCATAATTGATTTGGTTTTTGACTGTGTCGAGGGAATCATCAGTATGTTTTTTGTATGTATAGTATGGGTGATTTTATTTGAACTCCTTCTCATAACGCATCCCCAGTTCCGCAAAAGCCGCGCCAAGCCCCTATGGATTAACGTTACTTCATCACCAAGCACCATCGGCTCTGAAATTACAAAGGACTCCCAACTTACCGGTGAAGTTGGTGATCAAATAAGGCCAAATAACCTCCTCGGCAGGATCACGCGCCGCTCAAAGGCAACTTTCAAAAACTCCTTAAAGTTCTTCCACGAGATGAATTTGAGCGTCCCACTTTTCCAGAGTTCGCGTCTGGCTGGCTGGCTGCCCGATAACATTGCCACATCGCGGGGAAACATTTAGCCTACCTGAATACTTGCCAGAGGAAAAATCTAAATAGTATCAACACAATTTAGTAACAACGGCATTCGTTTTAAGTGTTATTAAGCTGACGGTATTGTCCAATTAACGTGGGCTTGTTGTCATATCTAGGCGTCAATCATCGCATTAAAATGCTCGTACCTCTTAAATCGCCTTTTTAGTCGGATAAAATAAATCGGTTAATATCGAATTTTCCCTTTTTTAAAACGTCATCGGATCTTTGAAAAGTGAGCCGATGGGAAAATCTTCATTTCCCAGACAAAAAAGTGTGACTTTATTATTAAGATTGTGATACTTATCTGGCTCCGGCTCGAACAATTTTTAACAGGAATATGATTATGCAATTTCCATCTACAATTATTGTGCTGATTGGTACGTGTAGTAAAAAAAAAGGAATAATTGGAGAGAGTACCAGTCACAAAATTCCCCATATTTCCTAGTATAATTACAATTTGCAAACAGAGATTTCACACTGAAAAAAAAGTGGAAGTGGGATTGACCATAATGGTATAGTAAAAAAAAATATGGTGATAAAAAGCCAAATAATGGTCGATTTAAGCATCTAGATGAAAGTGAGAATCATACTCGATATAAAAATTACCATACCCGGATTGTAAATATCAGTTAGGTGTGTCTGTCCATCGTTTAGGTATTTCTCACCATCAGCTGGGTATTTTTTACCATACGATGAGTTAAAAGTATGGAATAACATGGTAACACTTGCGTTTGATATCTGTAGGCATCTGTATGCGACTGGTCATGGTGTTGGTAGGTTAAATTTACCATACTGGTATAGTCAGCGTGGTGAGAGCTCCCGCTTGACTGCGCTGCGGTCTGTGGTCCGCCATTTTTCGTTTGTCTGTTTGTCAGTTATAAATTTATCACGTTGAGGGTCGGAGTCCGTGGCTGTGTTTTATTGATCCATATTAATCCATGTGAATCCACGCGTAATTTGCCCAAATTTGTGTTCGAATTGTCCCTAAAGCTACCGTCTTCTCTTCGAATCTATCTATATTGATCTGCCACATACATTTTCTGAGATTTTTTCGTTATTCGTATCGACCAATTTCTGGAGGTTAGGAGTTGCTACAATGAATCTGGCTTGCAAAGTGAAGGAATCCTGAAAATTTGAAAACCTTCGCAAAGTTGTTCTGCAATCCAGTGAATATCGGTTCTGTGTAAAGTCATTTCGAAAACATAAAAGTGCGGAAGTAATTTGAAAATAATCGACTAGAAGTGATTTTTGAATACTTCGTTCGTAGGTATATCTATATTCTTGTTAAAATTTTCGAAGCTCAACATACTCAGATGAAGAGACAAATGTGCGTGGGATTGATGTTTAACTGTAACTTTAAGCAAAATTTGGCAGCTTCTGCCCCACCGTGAACCGTGCGATTGGATTTTCATGTAGTGTCTTTTTGTGGGTATATTTTGAACTATCTATTTATTATATGCAATTAAATTTTCCGTGGATCTGATTTAGTCTGTAAATGATACCTTAACGCGAATAACAAGTATGGTTTTGGTATCATTTACTTGAAATCAGTGAAGCAATTATCTGCTATTTCTCGTTGAAACTGTCTTTAACTGCCATTGATTGTGTATGTAACGGAATTTCTAAAAGTAAGATGTAAGTAAAATATCCACGACTTTCATCAAAAGCATTTAATAATATAAGATGAGTGGATTTTAGAATCTACAAGGTTTGTCGCAGCATCTGGATGCTTGAAATTACCATACTAGTCAGTCGGGAACGCCACACTGGCACTGTGTCGCATAGTGTCAGCCGTATCGTGTTATTTACCATACCGGTATATTGGTAACTATGCTGCAGCTTCACTGTGTAAAAAATCAAGTAGACAGTATGGTAAATAACACCCAAACTCTGGTAAATCCCACCGATTATTTTTTTCAGTGCATAATTTTGAAATATACTTGCTTTTTTCGTTTAAGGAAAGATGATAACTTATATTTTTTGCATGTATGTTGCGTAATTCATATATTCTCCTCTTTAAGGGCTCCTTTCATTTTTTGATTGGAGTTTTTTCCTTCCTTAAAAATGCAATACTTTGAGTGAGCTAAGAACAGTATTTATCGTATTTACCGGTGGACGGAGTTAAACAAAAAGGAACCAAGCCACATCGGAATCGAACCGAGAAAAAGAGGTTTAAAGTTTGGCTCCTGCATAAGACTCAATGTAAAAGATAAACTTCAAGTTCAATTTGTGCAAAATTTGCTCCAACAAAAACTTTGAATTTTTGGCGATAGCTAGTAGAGCAGTGGTTGAGTTCAAAACCACTCATAACTCCATTTTTTCCAAAATGTGGGTTGATTCCTTTCTGCTTAACTCAGCCCACATTTCCCCTATCCAAACTAGTATTTTTTTCTTTCGTGAATTTCGCCTCTCAGTGAGCGTCTTTGAAAATCCTCGTAATGTTTATGAAAGCTAGATAGCGGTCCAATTGGCGAGCTTAATTAAATTAAAAATGTGTTTCAAACTACTTTTTATATTTAAAATATTAAAATGAATATGGAAGTGGCCTCCATATCGGATGTATACACTCAAATCTCGAGAGTTATACCAAAGGGACTCGCAGAAGTCATGCATACACACGCTCTCATTTCGTCCCAGAAGGGTTGGTGGCCCAAATGCAATTATGAATTTGCATGTAGACTGATCTCAAACACCAGTTGTAATTGATCCTTTTCAACGAGATGAGTGTTTTTACTTCCGGGTTGCCAGTTTCTCACTTTCAGTGGTTTTCTCCGTTTTTTTGTTCTGTTAAGTTCCAAGTTTTGTTAAGGTGATTCGATGGACGCCATATTTTGCGTCAGAACGGCATGCGATATATCGCATCAATTGGCTCCATTTTTCAGCTACTCGTCATGTTTCTCCAATTTTGAGATGCAATTCTGTTGTCAGGAGACTAAAACACTCACTTACCGATTTTAACAAAGAAATTCAACGTAACAAAGGCGTGGTTTTTTTTAGAGAGAAAACATCGCATTCGATCCTGGCATCGAAACTGTACTCGAATGCGATATTTTCTCTCTGAAAAAACCACGCCTTTATTACGTTGAATTTCTTTGTTAAAATTGGTAAGTGAGTGCTTTAGTCTCCTGACTACAGAATTGCGATCTCAAAATCGGAGAAAAATGACGAGTAGCTGAAAAAATGGAACCAATTGATGCGATATATCGCATGCCGTTCTGACACAAAATATGGCGTCTATCGAATCACCTTAACGAAAAAATTATGAACGAACAAACATAAATGTGGTTTAATAATTTTAACTTCCGCCGCAGCGCCGCGCTGACCACACTGTGTTTGGCGCAATGCGTGAAGTATTCCCACAATCTTGGAGGCGCTATGCGTTTCCCGCCGACCGCTGTTGGACGCTATGTTTTTGACGCAATGCGTGAAGTATTCATGTAGTCATAAAGGCGCTAATAGGTGTTCCATGCCGACCGCCGCGCCGAGGGCTTCTCCTTTTCATCTCAAGTCCTCGTCATTGCTCTCAGCGCCGCGCCGTTCCAGGCCAAATTGCGTGTTTCGTTCGCAAAATCGCAAAATTTTGTATTTTGTTATCCGAAGTGTATCTTTTTACATCGTGTTATCTAAATCGTAACTTTTCACGATATTCAAAGTTTCAAAGCAATTAAAAGTGAAGAAAATAATCTCAAATTATAATCCACTGGTTTACTATTTTGTTTTTCCCGCATATTTCCTCAAAAAGGCTAAAAGAAGCGCGTGAAAAAAAAACCCAGACTTTCAATATTATTTGTGATTGTTCTCATAAACCTTAAACAAAATTTAACGAATATTTCAAATTTAATTTTCCGTTAACTCGTGCTTTTATGAACAAGAGAATGTCCTTCCGTAAATAAATATGTTTTTTTTTTTTTCAAAAATCATTTTCCATTCTCCCATTCACAGCCCAATCATCACTTTCTTATTTCCTTGTATTAAATTCCATTCACAGGGTCAGTTAAAAAGAAGAAGAAAAAAATCCTCAAAGTTGTTCTCTTCAAATATCTCAAAAACCTTGCATAAAAACCTCCTTTGAAAAATTACCAATAGAACCTAAAAACACATCGGGTATCTCGGCAAAAACTAAGAGAATATTGCCACTGAATGAACCGCTCGACAAACGTACTGTCTCCAATAGTGGCGTGGCGTGAATTGCGATATATCGATTGTTATGCCATTTAAACCTATGGAAAAGGATCGATTATCAGGGTGTTCGTAGCGGACACCTTAATAATCGATTCTTTACCATAGGTTTAAAAGGCAAATCAATCGATATATCGCAAAACACGCCACGCTACTGTCTCCAAAGCTCCGCAACGTAACTCGATGATAAAGTGATTGATCAGGCAACACAGATGGGTTGTGTTCCCCTGCATGGAAGATGTGTGCAGATGTGTGGTGTTTCCTAACTCATTGCCGCGTGAGGTGGCAAGTGTTTCGTATACTGCACCTCATTTTTTGATACGCGTAAAGTGCCCCGATGTTGTCAAGTTTGGGCCTCGAAAGGGCGACGGGACTGTGGACCGTTTCAAACGTAAGCAGACGAGAGCGTCAGTCTGGCAGGAGTTGTTTTTTGCCGCTCTAATTGAATTTCATCCCCGAGGGGTGAAATAATTGTTCGGCCCCGGGGGAGGTCACAGAAAGGGTGTGAAGGGGTCTCGTGTGCGGTGAAAACTATCATCACCAATTGCTTCGACTTTTTCGGGACGGCAGAACGCGGACAATGGGTTCTCTGGTGCACATGTTACGCCTAAATCAAATTATAGATCATTTAGAATGGGTTCATTGATAGAGTAATACTGTAGGTGCATTTTCAAAAATAGCTACAAGCAGCTGTTTCTTCAATTTATGGTTGTGGACTTAGGTGAAGAATTGAAACGTTCGGGTTTCAAAATGTCGCTGCCGGCCTCGCCAACCCGGTGGTACCGAGTTTATTTTTAACGTTCTTCCCAAAGACATAAGGGTATTGCAATTGCCTCTGATATCAAACTTGCGCCAGGGGCCTTCCAAGAAAGACATATCCGATGCCGTATAGATTACGTATACGTTTAGTAGTCGTTCGGGTATACGCGTATGTTAATAGCCTGAGTCGCTGAATGTCTTAAAATTATAATAACTAACTAACTATCTACATTCCGACGGTGAGACAGTAAAATGGGGAGTTTTGTTTGCAGTGTCTCAAAATTACCGCTCCCGCTTCATGCTGTCAAAAAAAAACTATATCGCTTGACATTCCACATACAGAGGATTCTTCAAATAGATGAAAAATTCAGGAATTTTTTCAAAAATTGACGTTGAAAATTTTTTTTTATTTATAAGTAAATCATAGTGGAACGGTTGGAGCGTCAAACATTAAAATTTGTGATAATTTGGTTGGACCGTCGAATCTTTTAGGACCACTACCGTAAAAAAAAAAAAAAAAAAAAAAAAAAAAAAAAAAAAAAAATACTTTTTAATATTTCACGGACACATTCAAATAAAATTCGTTTGAAAATCTTCATCCTTGTTAAAAAATCATGACGACTGGCTTTGATTGCCAAAAAATCCAAGGAGCGTTTCCTTCGACTAATTCTTATCATACTTTATAAATTGTAAAATCATAATTGTAACGCATAACGCCTGAGGCACGAAATGTTTGGGAGAGGGGGGGATTAGACTGCGAAGCTATCAGGGGGCGCATTCCCGGTATCCCGAAAATTATCTATTCAAAAGCGTTTTTAATGTGTCCGCAACTAAAGGTCCAATGAGCTTAATTTAAACCATTTTTGAGACTGAATTATTTTCAATGCACGAAAATAAAGTACGGTAGGGATGCTAACAAAAAATCTTGAAAATTTGCATGCGTCGCACTGCCTATCCACTTAAAATGAGTAGCAACAATTATACTTTCAACCTCTCCGCTGGGCAAGTATGGCGTCAAACAAAGAACGTAGGTGCGATTAAAATTTGATCTTTTTTGTCTCGAAATTCGACTTGAAACCATGGACGCACTTTTTAACGACCTGTTCGAAACTCATATCAAGATTGGAAGGCGGCAAAAAACAAAACAGCGGTTAAAAAAAGCAGGCTGTACACAAGACATTTCAAGCTTCAAATGATAGATCGTGTCAGCGCTTAGGAGGATCCGCCAAGGCGAAAAGGTCAAAAGGCAAGTAAGGGTGGCTCGCTCAGTTGCCGCTCTCTAAAGTTGAAAACTCGGAATGTTATCTGGAGGAAAGGAGAGCATTCATAAAAAAAACCGACCATTACTATAAATAAACTTTAGATTCTAGTGGAATTGTACACTTCCCATGCACAAAGTTCTTGATGACTTAACTCAAACCTTTTTTTTTTTTTTTTTTTAAATAAAAAAAGAATAAATGAATGAAGCTTCCGTACTTTTTTAAAGAAATCTTGCGAGCAATGAGTAAGTTGCGCCAGAGGAAGAATCGCGTATTGATGGTTCAAACTCATAAGTTAGAGAAAAGTAATTCAATCGGCATAAACGCCTAGTTTCTATCTCCAACATTAACGCAACGGAGAAATCACCGTTTAAAATATTCAATTTTGATTGATATTCACCTTTTGAATATTTAACCATTTATCCACACTGATAAAAATTTGCATTACTTTTAGTTAATATAGGAAGTTCAGGACAAACCAACTCATATTTTGTGTTGATTTTGATACGGTTTGCGGTGAATTTATTGCAGGAAACAAAGGGGAGACTAGGAAATCCAAGAGTCAACCGAAGGCTTGGCTTATTTCGTGTTTCACCTCCCGTATGAACCAAACTTTTGTGTTGAGTTTTCTCTCAGTGTAGGCATTTGAAAAAGTGCCTGATTTGACTTCTCACCTCTTTGATAGCGTGGCTGGTATTGGTTGGTGATGAGAAGCATATGATTTCAAAAAGCTGTGGCAAATGTTAGGTACGTTTCAACAAACTATTCATCAGTAGGCCTCGGTCAAAACTTATATTAGTAATACGAATGCCCTACACAAGCCCCTTCAACTTCTTCTTCTAACGACTAGGGCAGAGCCCTGTTTGCTAGGCCATCAAGTAACGGGCAGAAGGAACTATATCCAAGTATTAAAAATCTGAAGATCTCCCCTCAACTTCTGTAATTTTAAAATTAAGTCAGCGCTTTTTTTATTTTATTTTCCTTCTTCCTTTCTAGCCCAATCCGGCAACCTCAGCGCGGGCACCTTTGTCTTGGCGCGTTTTTTCGCCGGGTCGCATCAATCATCATCTAATGCCCTCGCCGGATTTCAACTAGGTAAACGCTGTATGATAGGTTCCCGGAATTCATCCTTTCTGCACTGATTCCATGGGGATTATCTGGCTGCGCCTTAAATTTGGCAACGTTTGGCTACTTTGGAAATCCTTCGGATGATCGCATGCTTTGACTTCCCCGAGAAGCATTTTCTCGTTAATCGGTCGTTGCATCTAGATTTCATGAGTAAAACAAGAAAAAGAGGGATAAGGGAGAGCAAAATAAATGAAAATAGGAGAAAGCGAGGTAAAAAGAGGTTGAGAAGTCCGCGCTTTTGACTCAGGCTTTTTTTTACATGCAAGCGAGGGACATGCTTCACGAAAACAAAAGAGTATCGATCAAATACCATCTGATGATATAAAATAAAATACCACCTATATACCATCTGATGATATGTATGAGGGGCTTGGAGGACAAGGCACATAAGTGCAATTTTTGAAAAAATTGAGATATTAAATATTTCTAGTAAGACAGTCTTAATGCATACTTTGTGAATCTTCTGAATGGCTCACACAAATTCCAGTGTGCTATAAATCTAACACACATTGAGTTACAGCAAACGTGTAGGAAGTTGATTGCAATTTGTGTAGAGGGTCTACAATCGCAATGCATTCCTTCCCCAAGGCTTCGCACAGAATTGCACCTATCAGGCGCCGGTGACTCATTTATTTTTGCAGTACGACTGAGGTCATCAATGCTGCCGGGCCAAGGAAAAACGCCGTAAGAGCCTTTAAACGTTGCCAAATTTCCTTTAACTTCGTTGACGAATTTTCGGGGATATTCATCAGTATTTCTCTCCTGATTTTTCAGAGAATTTTGTTCGTAGTTTCATCTAAAACATTTGAAAATTTCAAGATATAATGCATAACTTTCTTCAAATATAAATATTTCTGATAGGAAATTTGACAACGCCTGAGGGTTCATACGACGTTTTACCTTGGTGCGTCAGAATTGGTGTCAAAACCGAATTGTGATCGATCGAATCCAATTCTTTCATCTTTTCTCCCCGGGAAAACTTGTTTGAAGACTCGGCGATAGTTCTTCAACAACACGTGGCAATAAAAAAGAAAACTATTGGAGATGGTAAGTCTGAGGATAGAAATGCGCGCGCTCTTCAAAAGCGTCATCTCAATTCCCTGGCATATAGGCTCACTTTTCCTCACGAGCACTCAAAACCCAGATCGATCCTGCGCTTGAACAGAGAAGCCTATAAAACCAACACCAATGCAGTGGCATACTGTGTGATGGTGAGCGTAGGAGGTATAGACAAGAGTGGGGCGAGGATGGCGCGGGGTCTATGAAAATGTACTTACCGACAAGTGCATTTTCTTCCCTCGGCTCCTGCGAGGGAATAATGACAGATAAATGACTCAGAAAATAAAAACACGCCAGCAATGCGTCGGAGTGTTATGAGCCATCGCTTTATGAACAATTTACAGAAATTTATTGCCATCAATAAAAAGGGGAAGATCGGCTCCGAGCGGGCCTCGCTTGTCAGGGGGCGCGGGACTGAAATGAGGGGTCGGGGAAAATAGGGGGGGGGGGGGTTGGAGCACGTGCCGCAAGTCATGGAAAACTCATTATATGCTATGCTTGAAAGAGTTGCGGAATAATCCAGTGGTGCAAGAACCCTGTCGCGTCATCTAGATACGTGGAGTTTTTCATGGCGTATTTGCTCTGCACGCCTGAAACACAATACTGTAATTTATATCGAATCATAAAGCCTTTTCACTGAAAAAATATCAGTTGCATGTAGCGTGTAAATCCATTGCCTCGTAAAAACTCGAATAGAGACCGAGGAGGTATTGTTCCACCCAACAGGGACGAAAGTCTTTCTTTGCAAAAAGTAACCATCAGAACTGAGGTCTGCCGTATGTCGAACCAGCCTACTTGTTCAAGTAAGATTGACTATATTCACACATATTTTTTCCGGTGTGCATTGCGATTGTAGACCCTCTGCACAAACTGCAATCAACTCAGCACCCAAATTAATCTCTCACACGGATGCTGTAGGTAACTCAATGTGTGTTAGATTTATAGCACACTGGAATTTGTGTAAGCCATTAAGAATATATTTCCGATGGTTGCGAAAGATCGTAAACTTGGTGCTTTATAATCCCAAAACTGTCAAGTTTTCGGAAAATTTTAGAAGAAATTCATGCCACGGCTACAAAGACATGCAATCACAGTAACTAGATTCACCAAAAAAATGAGAAAAAAAAAATATAAATATAAAAAAACCGTATAGAGAAAAGAAAAACAAATAATAAAACTGCGGGAGAGGAAACAGGATCAAAATAGAGTAACGAAGAAAAATAAAATACTAATCAAATTAGGAGAGAGAGGGAGAAAAATAATCATCATGTTAAAAGACTCAAAATAAGAGAAACAATAGAGAAAAAAAGAAGAGCTGAAAATAAAGGGAAAACGTTCAAAGGAAAATTAGAAATAGTTACACAGATTACACAGCGACCGAAAAGAATCACCACCAAAATAACCCGAGAAAGATTTTTGAATGAAAACAAATGATATATTCATCAGTTAAAAAAAAAGTTCAAAAGATGCAAATATCTGAACCAATAATAAAACAGTCATACAAAGTGTCCTTCCATTCACCCAACAAACAATATCTCTTAATTTTAAAAAAAAGTTCAACATCACAAATCGTAAGTATTTTTCGAATTCCATATTTTGGATTTAAAGTTCGTCTCCATCATACGACTTGCAGACACACAGCTCCGAGTGGAGCAGACTACCAAAGCATAATGAAGACCCCCATTGTGTTTCAAAACGCACAGATGATCTCAAACGCATTACTTACCCCGCTTAGCTATCCTACCTCACTGTTGCCAAACCATTAACAAAATATTCAAATCCTTGTAACGCACGAAGGGGGCAACCAGTTTGTTGCCAACTTTTGTTGGCTCAAAAAGAAAATAAGGTCCTTATGTGGTTCAAAGTATACACAATTGCATGTAAAATTGCACAATCTATGTTAGAAATTCACTGATTTTTAAGCTTCCCGCAAAAAGTATAATATGGCAAAGGTATAATTTGACACTAAGGGCCGTTTGTAAGATCGCTTGTCAACCTCTGGTCACCAAACCAGTGGTCAGACTCTGACCAGCAGTCAATCTGCTAATCAGTCTAACTACTGGTTTGCGAGAGAGAACAAAGGCTGATCGGGACCTGACCTGACGAAAACAGGGAGTCATACACACCTATACCTCTGGTCAGCTCAAACCACCAGTTTGACAAGCACCTGACGAGAGGTCTTACAATCGGCCCTAAATGTGCCACGAAAAACTGAAAATGGGCATCGTGAAGTGTCGCAATTTTTCAATTGGACGTATTTAAATCAAAAGCAACTATATTCATCCTGATATGAGCCCTAGGATTCATGAAAGTACATACTTGACAAGGCTTATAACCCCGTTTTGAAAATTCCGAAAATGTGACCCGTTTGAAACTATATTTTTGGTGGGCGCTGATGACGTAGTCAGGCGGTGGAACGGAGTTTGTTGATTGGCGGATCTACTCGACGCCATCAACTTCTGATGGTTAGGATTTCGATGAGCTTTTTCTCCCCTCAGAAATGACTTTATGAACTTTTAATGAGCCAATTTCGTTTTTTCACGATTTTTTCGAAAATAGACTAATACTACAATTCTTCAAAATACGAAAATTCTACGACCTTGAATTTCTGTTTACATTCGAACCATCGGAACTTCGAAATAAAACTATGACGTACACTGAAAAAAAAATATCGGTGTATTTACTAAGAAAAGGGTAAAATTACCAAGTTTTCAGGGTTCTATTTGATCCCAGTTTTTCTTGGTAAAATTACCATTTTATGGAATTGGTAATTTTACCGAGAAATCTCGGTAAAATTATTGAACTTTTTCGGTAATTTTACTGGACCTTGGTAAAAACGCTAATATTTTTTTATCAACTGTGGTAAAAGTATCGAGATAAAATGGCAAAGTTACCGGGAATTGACTACCAATGAAGGTGGTATTCTTACCTGAAAAAAACAGTAAAAATACCTGTTTTTAGGTAAGCTTATCAGTCTATCTTGGTAACATTACCAATAATTGGTAAAAAAAAGTGAGATGGTAAAGGTACCAACGGACCTTGGTAAAAACACCGAGAATTTTTTTTCAGTGCAGTGGTTCACTCACAGACTTTGTAAGTAGATGATGGCGCTCTTGATGACCATCCTGATGACCTCCCTGAAGCACTCAACATTATTTTAAAGCCAGTTTATGTAAAAAGAACCTCTTATTATCATTCTAACAAGTTTTACAACTAGCCTTATTCTAAAATCTGCGATTTGGCAGCCCTGCTCACGCACTCGCTCGGTCTCGCTCTTGACACACGCACTCTAATTGAGCAAAATTAGTCGCACTTTCGCGACGCGCGGCAGCCGAGAAGCCAGATATATCAACATTTTTGACATGTGTAATTTGTTGAGAACAGTTAAAACCTAATTTATGCACCCCTCCCCGGAGGGACCGCTTAGTGGAGGCTGAGGCTCGTGTCCCTGCGTCGAGCGCTTCGTTTCGTCATTTTTTCGGTCGTTTTTGCGAATGAAAAATCTTGAACCGTGATCAATCATCGGTGGAAGACTGTCATTCATTATCCCTTCTTCCATTGATATTATTTTCAGGGAGATCGGGTCGTTCATCCCGACCGATCCCGTAATCTTAAATATAGCTCTCGAATTGGATGTAATCCTCTCATTTTTTGATTGTGAATGTCGTAGGGAAATAGTCGAATTGTGTTTGTTGAGGCGGAGCATCGTGGTTATCTAATGAAACTGAAAGTCCTTTCCTTCCGCGTAGAATGTAGTAGGTAGATGTAAGGACACTCTCTGATACCATTTCTAAATGGCCTGCTGCATTTTGCACGTTGGAACTATAATTCTGGCTCATCTGAAAAAACACTTATGTGCATAGGGAAACTAATGGCACGTACGTTGTTTTTAAGCTGGGCTAGAATTTATAGTTCCAAATTGCAAAATGCAGTCCAAATAATATTCCTTAAGTCATTCCAATCCTTTATTCTTCAGCGAGTCCTATGCTGACGTGCTAAGGAAAAACGCCGTATGAGCCTTCAAGCGTTGCCAAATTTTCGTTGGTTAATCACGAATTTTGTAGAAAATTTGTGAATATTTTTCTTCCAATTTTTCAGATAATTTTATTCGCAATTTTACCTAACGTTCTTGAAAAGTTCTCGGAAATATATCCATAACCTTCCTCAAAAATAAACATTTTACTGAAGGAAATTTGGCAACTCTCGAATAACAACAACTCTCTTTTTTTGAGCACGGCAGTATGTGATCCTGGCAAAAATTCAGCAACTGACTCTTAAGCTGAAAGTGAGCAAAACATTTTTTTTTATTCCTGTACACCTTTTGTATTTTGAGTCTGTGACGCCGTCTTTCGTTCTGACAATTTTTCAATTTTTTTTAATAATTCTTTTTTTCAAATTCTGAGGACGATTTTGGGTCAATCGTTGTGAGACTTTATGCAAAATCCATTAATCAGGTCAAAAATTATCTTGGTTTAGTTTTGGTGGCTTTTTTGCAGAGTCTTCCATTTAAACTGCCCATATTTACATTGGCCAAGCGTGTTCCAAACCATGCAAATTGTCCACGAAGGAGAGGATTTCTGACCTTTCAGAAGGCTGTATCTTTTGCGCGCAACAGACTATTGACCAAAATCTGTTCCCAGAATTACAAAGAAAACGGATAATTTTTTTTTGTTCATCGGGGAGGGCACTCCTTCTAGATGTTAGCCTTACTAGGACTCAAATTCATAGAAAGAAAAGTCTGATTTTGAGCTGGAAAATCGTTCCCTGAAATCCTGTTGGTTAGATTTGGAACACCCTGTAGATTATTACAAACCATATTTGATCAGCTACGGTGGGTAATCGAGTTAAGCTTTGACCTCCGCTATGTTTACTTCCTTATCTCATGTAAGACATTTTCTAAGGGGGAAAGGGTTCACTTCGGGGCTTAATCAATTTGAATCAAACCACGCGATGGCTCCACAGTGAGTCATACATGTAAGCATGTTAAATTAAGGAGCTGGGTGCATGCCTCCCTGGGGTTCGGCTGCTCGTGGCCAGCGGCAAGTGGCATTCAGGGTCGGTGCATGGCGCCAGGGTCGAGGGGTGGGTCGGGTGGTGCAAGGGTTGCAACAGGAGGGGCCTTTTATAGGGCACGCGACGCTTCTTTGCCAGATTATGCTCTTACTGTGCAGCGTGCATGGTCGTTATTTAGCAGTGAGGGTCGATCCTCTTTAGAAATTTGAAAGGACAACGTATGGTTCATCATAGTCCTTTGCTGATTACGTGTTTCTTTCAAACCCTCTTGGGTGAGAAATCCTTCTTTCTTGATGAGGAACACACGGGCGCAAATTAATAATGTTCTGTGATTAGGGATCATTTGAGCTGACCACTGGACCGTGCGTGAGATGTTGGCTACTCAAAAGGTCGTTGATGAATCGAAGGGGGCTGGTTGAATGTTTTCCTCACTGCGTTTCAGAACCTGCCTAAAGCAACCTCTTTCGTTTTAGAAAAAGCTATGACTCCCTTTGATTTTTTTCTCCCTTTGTACATGTATATAAATTTATGAATTATTTTTAAATTTCATGAAATTTGACCTTTTTACAGAATTGAGTTCCAAATATCAGAGCGTAAAGGTGTCTATGTTTGTTTCTGGAATTAATTTTCAAAAATGTCATACCAAACCAGATTTACTGCGTTTTGAAATCGGTTCTGGTAAACATAGTTTCAAAATTAAACGTTTCGATCTATGATGTACATTAGAATATGAAATTCACGGATAATAAACATTTTTAAAATCTTTTTTAACAAAAATATGAACTAAATTGCTTGTAACTTACTACACAGAAGAATAGAGACAATTCCCAAAGAGGCTTTAATAATCTGACTTCAACTCATTTGAACATAATTGATTAACTGAAAATGTTACTTCCGTAGTCGAGGAACCATTTTTCTGTAGACAAATTTCGCAAAAGATAAAAGAGACTAAACCAAAAACAGATTTTATGAGAAAAATTCTTTGGCAAAACTGTACGTGGAAGTTCACAGTGTGTGTTTCGTGCGTTTATTCCTTGAGTGCTTCTCCAATTCTGTGTATAAAGCGTACACCTATGATACTTCTTTGTTCAAGATACAACTAGACCTATTGATAACTCGCAGTCTGCGCCAAAAATATTTGCTTTAATCTCATTTTACAGTTATACCTGAAATTAGTTAGGGGAATGTTTTTAACATATTATTTTTCCTGTGTGCAGCATGCAAAAGAATTCAGCTCCCTGCCGGATCTTCCCTGGTCAATCTCATACGATGCGACTATTTGCACACCAAGGAATGATTTTACCTAATCGCCGGAATGAAGGCGGATTCATATGCTGCTACTGATACTGGTTTGCATGCGCGTTCTAGGCAAAATCTCAGGGAAGAAATCTTAACACACAGGTTAGTATTCACAGTCGCTCCCTAAACAGCGTCTTTCTTTTAGAGGCCCAAAACCAAAAAGAGGTCTAGGTAAAAGAGTCGTTGCTCTTATGATGTCTATATAGAAGATTCCATTTTATATTCGTTTTCTAGTCGTGGTTACAATGCCTTTTTCGTAGTAGCACTTATTTTGGTTCTGGTTCGGAAGGTTCAAAAGAATGAGTCAGTTGTGCTGATTACAGTATCATGTTTCGATGCTTGATTCTTGTAAATTAGATAAAAAATAGTAAGATCTGCCCAAAGAGCAACTTTCTACGTTCAATATTGAGAAATACGTTAAAATACATTGACTTTTTCTACGTTAACAGAGCTATTGCGTTTTGAATATTTCGGTTCATGAAGTCATCCACCGCGGCAGTGGTACCTTTAATTTCTTTCACCTTGTTTTCATCAATCAATAAGACACACAACTGCAATAGATAATCAACGTGGAACTCGAATGAATTCAAAGTGGAAGAAACCAAGGGTGTCACCTGTCACCATATCGCGGGGGATGTCGTTATAAACCAAATTATCCAAAGCGCGATATCCCAGTGAATACTGAAGTAGAAAGTTGCTGTCTAGACATATATCTTATTATTTTCACCCAATTTACAAGAATCAAGCATCCAAACACGATTCTGAGACTAGTGGTGCCTACGAGACTGCATGAATACTTCACGCATTGAGCATACGCACCGTATAGCATCCAAATAATACAATTCTGCAAGTAGCCCAACTGACCCATTGCCACCATGGAAGTATTGTAACTTCAACTAGAAAAGTTAAATGAACTTGGAGTCTACTGTGAGGATTGTGAGAGTGAATCTCTCTATACTTTTGTGACTAGCCGAAGTAAGACAAGTAAAACATAATGACTCGAAAATGGACCTGTAGATAAGGTATGAATTAAAGCAGTATGTAACATGTATTCTCTTCAAAATTTTACGAGGAAAACGAATCATAAAACGGGATTTCTGAAAAGCAACTCATCAACAAGATATTAATGTTTACAATGAACATTGGTTCAATGGGGAAAAAACATATGACGTCACAATCTAACTTCTATGTGATCCTTGTTAAAAATATGTGTTGGTATCTCGTTTAGGACCTGATTTCCGAACTCCCGGTTGTGTGAATCCTCTCCTACGCAAAATATTAAAGAGGAAACATGTGTTTTTCACTTGTAGTTCACTTGTCTAGTGGTCAATTGAGAGGGCGTCTCGCAACGCAGCACTTTCACTCATCCTTTTACCATGGGCCCATCCGGCAACCCCGCTGGGATCAGCCGTCGAAGATCGAGTTCGGCAGGGGCTAATGAAGTAAACATATAAATACAAAAGAGGTCCGGGACAAGCAATTAATAAAATCGGGGCCGGCAAAGGGCTACTGATTAGAGCAAATTGTCAGCTGAAACCACCCCGCCCTCCCCCCGCCCGTGCTACAGTAGTCGGCAGTAAGTCCACCCGCGGGTGAGCTTCGCGGCGCGTCAGGAGCCGCGGCACCGGGTCTCACGCCGAGATGCACTTGGCACTTACTGTCGTCTCCCGTTGTAGCGGGCGGACGCCACTTGCGTTTGATTAATGCCCCGAAATTAGCGATGTCGTGTCGCGCCGCGCCGTCAGGGTGGAGCGACGAGAGCCTCATTTCGTGACAGTTGTCCGTCACACGCGCTTCGCTTCGGACCAACTATCCAGTTCCCGGAACAACGGGATTGCAGCCCCCGGATAATCCGCTACATACTGCCGTGCTAAGGAAGAACGCCGTATGAACATTCGAGAGTTGCCACATTTCATTCGATATACACTGGAAAAAAATACACATTAGATCTAGAGTCCAGACTCTTAAAAACATCGACAAGAAAAAGTACTCTTGATTCAATCAGAATCTAGCTTAAATCAAGAACCAAGTCTCTTAATTTAGCGGATTTCGTTTTGATTCAAGCAAAAATCCGATTGAATCAAGAGTATTTTTTCTTGTCAATGTTTTCAAGAGTCTAGACTCTAGATCCAATGTGTTTTTTTTCCAGTGTAATGTTCATTTTTGAGGAAAATTATGAATATTTTCCCTTGAAATTTTCAGAGGTTTTAAATCAAATTACAAACAAAATTATCGAAGAAATTGGTAGACAAATATTCAAAAATTTTCCTGAGAATTGATGATTTACCAACGAAAAGGCAACGCCTGACGGCTCATATGGCGTTTTTCCTTAGCACGGCAGTATATACTGCCGTGCTAAGTAACGCGGTATGAGCATTTGACTGTTGTCAACTTTCCTCTCGGAAATCATTAAATTTTGAAAACATTTATGAATATTTTTCCTTGAATTTTCCACACGTTTTAGATCAAACTACGAAGAATATCCTGTGAAAAATTGAAGAAAATATGTTCACAGATTTTCCTGAAAATTCGTGATTTGTTGAATGGAATTCAACAACGCCGGGTGGCTCATACGGCGTTCCTACCTAACACGGCAGAAATCCGGTCTGTAGTGAACCCACGAGAAGGAAGAACCCTCTTCGCCCCAAAAACATACACACACATACGCACCCTCTCTCACACAAGCATTCATGTAGGTCACTTGCACGTGTCGTATGATTCCGATTCGATCAGTGATAAAATGTAACGATGACTTGAACGCCGAATTTGTAATTGCAAACTTCAGCAAGAGCAAAAGCAAGATTTCTGAGGAATGTGAAAACAATCATGACAAACGCATTGGCAGAGTCTGAAATTGGTACATTTACGTCACGATCTGCGTATACATTTGGCTATAAATTCGTTGCAAACGAATGCTAACGAATGCATTATTTCGTGTAATATTCAAAAGATCGTATTCTATAGTAGTTCGATCTACGATTTGGTTCAAAACAATAGAGCATAACCTCAAACAAAAATCTTAGGATTTACTTAGGAAATGCTGAAAATGAGAAAACTCCTAACAATGTTACTCTTCGTTACCATTTTAAACTCATAAGAATGAAAAATCAATCACAAGAAACCCGTTCCTTCAGATTACTCAATTGACTTTTGAGGCTCATATCGAACCAATCGATATAGATAAAATTTCACCCCTAATTGGCAGTAAAAATTGGCAGTAGAATCTGTGTTCCAAAATACCATAGACCTACAGCCGGCTGTAAGATTTCCAATAGCTTCTATAGCCGGCTACACAATTTCTTATGGCCTTTTATAGCCGATGGCGATTAAGCAACAGCCAGGCGATAAAGTGTATGCTAAACGTTACTAATTACGGATGCTAGGACTTAGTGAGTTTTTGGAATACTGCTCTCTTTTTGAGCCGTAGTATCTAGATTTATTTTGCGAGGAAAGCTCCGTACTTTTGATGGATGCCTGCCATTCCTAAAATATTAGAGCGCCTTCAGTCTCGTATGATACTGTGCAATACCTCTGGCTGGTGTGAAATAGTTGCTTCAAGCGCGTGGCACACTGCGGCGCGGCAGGCGGGCAGCCAGCGCGAAACGCGCATTGGCGCCTACAAACCTAACAGGGATACTTCACGCGTTGCGCAATGCGTGAAGTATCCCTGTTAGGTTTGTAGGCGCCAGTGCGTCGCCGCTCCGCTTTGTGTTAGGCTCTAATATTTAATCTGGCGGAGTCAGCGTTATTCAGCTCATGATTTTGAAATGTTTGCACATCCTGTATCGATTATTCTCATTTTAATTGATGAAAAAATATATGTATTAAAGGAAAATATAACGTGTGTTTTGTAAATATTGGTAAAAGTGGTTCCGTATCTAACTTGATGATTTCCGAAGCACACGAATTTCTACACAATTTCTTATAGCCTTTTATAATCGATGGCGAAAAAGCAACAGCCAGGCGATAAAGTGTAAAGCCCGGCGATAGGAACTATAGCCCGGCTGCATAATTTTTTATCGCTTCGTATAGCCCGGCCGTATGATTTTCTCCGCATTCTACAGCCAGCTATATGATTTTCTGTAGCCTTCTTTAGCCGGCTATAAGAATTCCTATGGTATTTTGAAACGCAGCTCTTATCGCCAATTTTTCCAGGCCTGTTTGTTATCGATATTTTTAAATTTATATAATTAGAGACATTGCCAATAACGCCACACGAAAGGCTTCTCGCACGCTTAGATTTTTTTTTTTTTTTTTGTTTTTTTTTTTTTTACACTATTCCCCTACTTATCACCATGGACTTTCTAATATTTACAATATATTATAACTAGACTTAGGCTAAGACTTATGCTAGTGCTATTAAACTGTTATGTCCCTGGATAGAGAGGAGGAAAGTATATACAGTGGGCACTATAATACATAGTAATTATAATAAGAAGACGTAGTATATATATAATAAGAACGCATAGATGCCGAAACAAATCTAATACATGCCTTAAATAGAACGGAGACGGAGAGGCAACGAGACAAATCAAAATTAGCTCAAGGCGCTGCTTGTCCGAGATGAGACAGGTTGTCCGAAAGGAAAGCAATTTCTACTTATTGACAACCCACACCATAGAAACAACTCTCGGGAGCACAAAGCATTGAAAAGAGCCGACGCATCTGAAAGGGCATCCAGAGGGGAACACCCGGGAAAAATTTCCACCACAAAGGGAACCGCTTTCCCTCTCAATGGAAACCGGAGCCGGGCTACTTGTATGTGATGAGGGGGTGAACTTTCCCCCGGACCCCCCTCCGACCCCGCTCGGGGACGAAATTGATTCAGGACGGGTGCGAGCGGAACTAACATTTATGTAGTTCCCGCGTCACGTCGACAAAAGGCTCCACCGCTGCCGCTGATGGCCCCGAATCGGGGCTTTATCGAAAATTAATTCACGGGGAGGGTTGGAATTCACACTCTATCTTGTGGCCGCGCCACCGAGCTTAGCTGGAGAGGGTGCACAAGAAAATGTATGCAATTTCAAATGGGAAATTACGACGATTAAACCCTTTCCGTTTTCCTGTATGAGCGCCGTTGTCATATTTACAAGACTCTCGCCACTAATCTGTCAGATTGTATGAAAATCGCATGCTACATACACGTTCAAAACATGGTCAGCGCTAGAGTCCCTTTATACTGAGAGTAAAGACAATTCGAATCCATTTCTGATTATATTTTAGGCCTCCACAATGTCACAAACGGGAATAAAGATTGAATTTTCACTAACACTGCGTAAAATTAAATCTTGGACATGCCGATTGCATTGACTTCAGAGTAACAGTCATGTCGCCGGATATCAGAGTCTTAACATCCTCTGGTTCAAAGCGCATTTTGCATTTGATTCAAGCGGATTTTGATTACAATGGCAGACTCTTAAATCGTCGACAAAAACGCGCTTGAACAAGGTTTGAATTTTACATAATTGCAAAGATTATATACTGGAATGGACCGGGTAATCAGGGCACGTCAAGCAGACAGAATAAGAGATGAAATGGAGATAGGAATTCGGGAAGGAGTTGATCAAAGATTACGAAAAACGTTCAATTTGTATAATCTTCATTCCCGTTTGTGACATGCATGAGCCGCGTTGCCTCCACTCTCCCTATAAAAGGACTGCAGTAAGCGCCATCAAGTGGACTTCATTTTGCAATTTGGAACTATAAATTCTGGCTCTCTTGGAAAAACACTTATGTGCATTGGGAAACTAATGGCTCATACGTTGTTTTTTAAACTGAGCCAGAGTTTATAGTTCCGAATTGCAAAATGTAGTCCAAGTGTGGTAAAGGTTGTGCATGACCATGTGGATTGTAGTTGTGGATAGCAAAAATGTCCTTGCTTTAAGGCTTCGTTCCTCAAACTTTTTTTATAGATTCTCACTTTAATTTTACGACTCTGAGTCAATTAAATGACTCAGAAAATGAAAAGAAAACTTGCACAATCCTAGCAACACTTAATGGCACTTTAACCATTGATCGATCGACTATGGAATAATTGGATTGCATTTTGCAATAAGGAACCACTATCTCTGGCTCTCCCACAAAACCACATATCTACACGGGAAACCAATGGCATGTAAGTTGTTTCTAAAATGGGCCAGAAATAGTGGGTCCTTATTGCAAAATGTAATCCAATTATCGTTCTCTTAACCCTAGTCTGCCTGAGCCTCTGAACCATTGAGAAAGCCTCAGCGGGGTCAGTTTGACCCCAGCTGAAAATCAATTAGTTAGCTATGTTTTTTCGTGTTTTTAGTTAATATCAGTGCACTAACCTTACAGGCCTTAACCATAAAGCATATCTAAGTTTTGAAAAACACGGCACAGGGTATGCGACCATTTTATCATACACATGTTGCCATGTTGTTCTCAGCATGAGAAAAAAAAAGCAAAGGGCTACTAAATACTGAAAACGAAAAAAATCTGAAAAATTTTGCTCGTTTTATAAGTTTCTGAAAAAAATTAAAAGAGAAAAATGAATACACTTTCAAAGTAAGCTTTTGTGATGCTAAATGGTAAAATATATGTTAAAAGGATGTCTGACCCCGCTCAGGCTTTCTGGGGGTACTCATGAATTTTTTGATCTCTCATGCACATTTTTTTTTTTTTTTTTTTCCCCCGTCAAAATCGTGTTCCTAGATGTTTTTGTAGAGCTATTTGTGAAGGACAAAAAATTTCGTGCATACCTCGAGAAATGGCAAAGAGTTGAAACTCCCGTGGGGTCAATCTGACCCCACTCAGGCAGACTAGGGTTAAGTACTATACAACTACGTCATGACCGTTGCAAAGTTTCTCACGCAGCTTGTGAGGTTAGGAGTGAATTTCAGACTTCCCTGATGCGCAATTATCGTGATTTTCAAACCGTTTGCCATATAGGTTCCTAGTTCCAAGTGGCGTTTTCACGTTTCTAGCTTCCTGTTTCTGGTTTTTCGGCTACTGTTTGGGATTCCTGGTTGGACCTTGCCTGAGCACTTGAGCAATGATGTCACCTATCATTTGACTACCATCCGGTCTATCCAGCTTGCAAGGATCCTAACTGCTGTAGCCGTGAGATTTATCCGTCTCATTTAAAGCCTTGTAGTAAATGATTGTATTTCTTTACATCCATGTCTAATTCGAAGGAATCAGTAATGCCAGTATGCACCAGTAATGAAATCAGTAGACTTTCCTTTGTAGCCAGGATACGGCCTAGGAGGCCGGTGAGTTATTTTGTGTGAGATTTTGTAAAGATTTTGTAAGTGATACCTTCTCTTCGCTCTGGAAAAGTTTGCAACGAATCTTTTGATCCATCACTGGAAATATAAAACACATTGGATCTAGAGTCCAGACTCTTGAAAACATTGACAAGAAAAAGGACTCTTGATTCAATCAGATTTAAGCTTAAATCAAAAGGAAATCCGCTCAAATTAAGAGGCTTGGTTCTTGATTTAAGCATAAATCTGATCGAATCAAGAGTATTTTTCTTGATGTTTTTAAGAGTCTGGACTCTAGATCCAATGTGTTTTTTTTTTTTTTTTTTTTTTTTTTTCTAGTGATCGACTATCGACTCTCTCTGCAAAACGCCATAGAAACGCCTTCAAGACAGTCGCACAAATATATCCGTCGAGCCTAAATGGAGCGTGCAAGAGCAACACTGTTCACACCACGTCGGGTGTTCGTTAGCATGCAGTTGCACAGCGTGAACATATGTGGCGCTTGCTTACTCGATGCTGTCGGCGTGCGGGTAAGATTTCATTTCTGAACTCCAACTTCCACGGCCCGCCGCCAGATCGCGCGGGAAACACCTCGATTCCCCCGAACTCGGGGGCGCGGCGCCCCCGCATTCGGCAGCGTCGCCGGCGCCCGTCGAAACGTCTTTAACGGGAAAAAGGGCGCTCATATTTCACCCAACTCCGAACTAGGCTCGTGTAAGCGTCGTATATTACAGACGGGAGCCCTGGTGTGGAATATTCAAGGCACATATTTGTCACGGAGTGTTTGATATTTGGTGTTCGGGTGTCGTTGCCGTAGAGCGCGCCCTCCATCCTACCAAAGAAAACCATCGTATGAGCAACTAATCGTTGCTGAATTTCCTCTATGAAATACTTATTGTTAAGAGAATCTATTCATTATACTTTCATGAAAATGAGTTTGGTTCCTCATATTCAATCTCAGATGGTATTCTTCGTAAAATTTGAAAAATATATTATCCAGAAGTTCCTTGAAAAGTAGTATTTCATCTTAGGACATTTTGCAATGCCTGAAGACTTACACGTTATTTCATCTTAGCACGGCAGCACAGCGTATCGATCTGTTTGCTTGGGCGTCGACTCGAACCTCGGTATTTTTACGAAGATGAAAGATGTGAGATAAATATTGATGTTATGACAGAATCGGAATTTAGGTCTGAATCACGTCGTTTGAGTGAGGTAAGTTGTCTAATTGGAGAGTATTAAGCAAACCAGTTTTATTTACATTGAGTTTTTGCAAAAAAAAAAAAACAATTTACGGGCAACAGCGTGGGCTGCTAGCATAATAGATATAAAATTTGAAACATGGGAAGGGCCATATAAGACGTTGCTAAGATTCTGCAACTGTTTCTATCAATCCACGGGAATCTTGTGCTAGTGGCCCAAAAGTAACAGTTTTTGTTTTGAAATAAATAAAAATTTAGATAAATGTCCCTAAAAAGGTATCTATTTATTCTTAAAAATTTGAGACATTCAAAATATCGTCGGCCAAAGTGGAAAACCATGCGTGCTTCTGCACATCTCCATACAGGTGTTTCAGAATTTTCTCTTCGATCTTATTTTTTTGAAAAAAAAAACAAAATGAATGATTTGAAATATATTCTATTTGATTCTAATTTCTATTGATGGAAAAGAAAAATCAAAGATTTTTTCAATAAATGCCGTTGTCTGGTTTCCCAGAGAAAGGAGTGAAGTATGACAGGAAGTCTATAACGTCGCAAACGGAGATACGTGGTTTCGTACTTAGACCATCGATATTCGGGCCGATTATCGATATCGATTTGTCGAATTACGGGCTATTGCGATGTATCGATTATAATCAGCAATATGGGGGTATTATTTGACTAACGTCTGATTGAATCAATCGGTTTTTGTTCCGTCTAACTACGTTACGGCCTCCGTGAAATTGCATAAGTTTCAAGACAGACCGTAAATACAACCCTTAAACTTTCATTCTTCTCGAGACTTCCCCCTCCCTAAAATCATGCCCACAAAGCGCATAACAGCCCTCGGGCTTTATGGCGTGAGAAACGAAGGGGGTAATTATAAACTGCACGCAATCAAATAATAACGACACGCACGCTCCCCACCCCTTCCCGGCAGAGGGCGCATGCAGTCACCCTTGTCCCGTGGGTCGCGAGGGAAGTGCGGCCGTCTGATAAAAAAACTTTCACTGTGCGAGCAGCTTTATTGCCGTGAAGGATCGGCTGGCGCACAGTGGATCGAGTCATTTAGAGAGGTCGGACATGAGATTTTAGACTAGACCTGTAAATGTTGATGTTTATTTCGTTACATTTTAAATCTCAAGGGGTGCCTCTGGTAGAAAATTTTACAAGAAAACCAATGAAACCACTTTTTGATCCTTAAAGTTTCGAATTAACGGCGTTATAGGCGTGTAGAGTTTCCAAATTCTGTCCGACCTCTCATACTGACTCGGTCCAGTGTAAGGCGGTCGTGGGTGTTGTGCGATTTAGTGAGGAGATTGCTAGTGCTTTAACATAGTGGGTGGACTCCTACTAAGTAGACGGAATGTGCCTGACTAGACGGCTTAAGCACTTTCGAGTTTATCTCGTTTGACTTAAGCCTCTGATCTATGTTTGTAAGTGGGGGCCGAGCAAAGCGCCTTTCCTCCCCCTCAAAATAAAATGAAAAATACAAATTTTCTCTGGTTAGGTTATTTAGATCTGTTAGATAAAAATTGACAAAATGCCGAAACTTTATGGTATTTATATATTGATCGATGGCTAATGAACCCAAAAGTTTGGCCTTTTAAGAAGAATGGAGGATACCAGAATTCCTGAGAGATTACCTACCAGAAAGTAGAGTTCCAATGTCAAGAAACAAGAAAAGGGAGAGATTATAATTAAGATGGACCGAAAAATTGGGAGAGGACTTAGGAACGAAGATAGAGAAAAATGATTAAAGATATGGGGAGTGACGATAGGTTGTTTTAAAAGACAAAGCCCACGAAGAGTTGTAGTCTTATGTTCTCATTTAAGATACAATTACTTTCATGCAACTTTATTGTTGTACTCATGAAAAATGCTGTGTTGAATTTTCATAATTGAACGTATTTCTGCCAAACGAAACTAGAGTCCATGTATACCCGAAGTTAAGACATCTCGAGCATCAACTGGTCTCGGCTGGCCATGGTGTCACAAAAGTGCGCACCCAAACGAACGATATTAAGGAATAAGGATAAGGAGTCCCGCGATGTCTGTCATCCAAAAACAACACCATCAACGAAACTGATCAAAAGCTAACCAAAGAAACTGCAATAAAATAAAATGAGATTGATTTGTGATTTTTGTGCGATGAAAATAACAATTTACTCTTGGTAAATCACATTTAGGTTATATTTTCATTATTTTTGTTCACATTCGAGCCACCGCCATCTTGGTGCACTCTTTTGTGACTCCATGCGCGAGAACCAATCAGAATTGGATTTTTTTTGGCCACTTTCAGCTCGACCAGAATTGAGATGTCGTAACTCTGGGTATAAAGGGACTCTAAACGAAACTATGTGCATTGAGGCATGATCCCTTGAAACTCGTAAGAATTTATGCATAACAGGGCGCACGTTACATACTTACATACATACGTTACATACGTTACATACATACTTCCGTCTGGCAGAAATACATCCAATTGCAGTAGTTTACCCGGTAATTATGGCGATGAAGTGCTCGGAAAATATGAGACGTGATTATGAGAAATGAGGATATAATTTCACGCACTGAATGAAAAAAACGTTATTCTCGTTCAACTAGACAACATCCCATGGGTTCTTTTTAGGCTATAATTCGATCAATGGGTACCTACGTTTCTTTCCCATGCACATTGTGCATGTTGAAAGCAGAGTCGCGTCAGATTAGAGCGATAACTAGCAAACAAACAAAGCGCTGAACTGCAGAGCTGTGCATTTGATTTGAGGTGTGCAAATAAAATGATTTTTCGGTGCCTGGGGAAGTTTGTATCATAATGACAAACAAAATTCTCCGATCCGTTCCGACTGAAGCATGTAGCGATTCAGCCTAGGTAGTTTGGAGGTCACCAAACCGTCCACCCGATGTGCTTAAATAAAAAAAATAAAAACGTATGAGAAAATTTCTCATTTCCTGAGAGAAAAAGTACAGTAATTTCTAATTTTGTCATCTTTCGATGATACAATAGACAACACCTTTAATTAGTCGAGTTAAGAGAGAAACCAAACGCGCAATTTAACCTGGAACGGAGTGGCGCGGCGGTCGGCTTGAAACGCATAGCGTCTACAAGACTACATGAATACTTCACGCACTGCGCCAAACAGTGTGGTCAGCAGCGATCGGCGTGAGACGCATAGCGCCTACAAGACTGCATGAATACCTCACGCATTGCGCCAACAAAGTGCGGTCGGCTTGGCGGTGGAAGTTAAAATTTTCAACCACATTTAGTTTGTTCTTTCATAATTTTTTCGTTCTTTTTTGTAAATGGAAGGCCTTGTCCAAACAGGGATGGGTTTACGGAACTGGACTTTTGTTAGTGTTGACAGGGCTTTTACAAAAAATGTGCCCAACACGAGTAAACGCGTCTTACACACCCCTCCCCCTCCGGCACGTTCACTTGATGGTTTTTGTAGAGCGTATTCGACAGAACACACAGGTGAGATTATATTGATATAGATTGGTTCAATATGTAAGTAAAACCTCAATAGTCAATTTAGAAATCTGAGGTAACGGGTCTTATGTGATCGAATTTTTATTTACGCCTGCGCACTTGTACCGCAGCAGCCTTTGATTTACATAAGCTCATGACACACGATCGAACCGTGTTATCAATATATCACGGTCAAGTGCTGTGATTGGCCCAAGTCATCGCATGAGCCAATCACAACACCTGACGTTGATGCTTTGATAGCCAAGTTTGATCGTGTGACATTAGCTATATGTACATTCATTACCTACTTGCTGGCCTGCCGAATCAAGCAAAAAACTGAATATGAAAATATAGATGTATTATTAAGATTCATTCGCTCTTCCAGTACCACGTATTTGGTCCACCTGTCTGTTCACAAATTTCACTTATTTATTTATACATTGAACTCCAATGCATCTTTCTGAAGCTTGGCGCACATCATATTGACAACGCAAAAATTAAATTCCACGTTAATGTTGTTATGAAAGCTTCCCCTAGGACCCTAAAGTCATTCATATATGCCGCATAATCAGCGAGATTTATTCGTGGTGGATAAGACAACTTGGACTAATTTCAACTCAAAAGCATCAAATTCTAGAGGTTTGAGAGTATCAAAACCCCTAGTAATAATATGTTGGTCATAACTCACTTGATACCTCACTCCATTTTGCCGGAGTCTTGAGACTCCACTCATAAACCAGATTTTTAGAGCCCACAGTCTCCGCAACCTAGCTCACGCCTTCTTTCAGCCCCCCTTTAATTATCCGCTGCATTCCGTCAAAATACAGCGTTCCATTATTCAAAGAACGTTGCCAATTTTCGCGATGATGTGCGTGAGGAAAGACGAAGATACACTTGTTTCTCCGCACTAATTTCAACGTCGTGCTCGAAGAAGCTCGGGCAAGGGTTAATGGTGAAACTCGGAGGTGAAGATAAATGTTCGCGCGGTATTTAAAGTTTGTCTCCTCGCCGAAACAGCAACGCTCGCGCCACCGCCATGTCAACCCCTCCTCCACCCGCAGTGATTGAACATGCTCCGTTAAGTGGCGAAAACCTTGAAAAGCGGATAATGGCGCATTTGTAAAATGAAATGCATTTGATGTAGAACTCCCCCACGGGTCTGTTTTGTCGTGTTACTGGAGATAGCAACGACCCCGAATTTTCGAAATCGAGCTCCCTTTAAAACTCAGATACTGCAGTTTTAGTCAAGATTCGTGTGGAGACCCGCACAAGATAATTGATCAAATAAAATTGTAAAACTCACTTGCACGTAAAAATTAGTGAAATCGCGTTAAACGCGAGCCAGCGAAACGCGTCCGCAATTTAACTAATTTTTACGTGCAAGTGAGTTTTACAATTTTATTTGACTGCAGTTTTATGTGGGCTGGCTGATTCAGTGCCACAGCAAAACTCCTTTTACTTATTTGCAAAAATAAAAGAAGCGTAATAAGAGTGGAGTCAGTCCAAAAAAATTGAAACCAATTAAGACGAAACAGCCGTAAGTTAAGTGTATCTTTGCATGGGGAGTTTGTTTTGATGTAGAAGTGGACTCTCAGAATAGCGTGGGATATTCCCTCCATTTTGGCCTCAACTTGAGAGCTGTTTTTGAGCTTGGAAGATGATTTTAGAGACCACTCGTAGCACCATCGTGTTTCTCGCGAACTTTTACATAAGAATCAACAGTCGAATCGCAAATTCCTCACACATGCAACATCTCCATTGCACCGTGTATATATAAGGTCGTCCGGTCCCTCTCAGGCTCATCCTTAAAATCATTCACATTACAGACTTAACATTGCGGTCACTTGCAGAACATGCATGCTTGCACGTTGTTGTGCGGTGCGCAGGTGCACCGGTTCCCAACCTCACCGCGGCTAATCATGCAAAGCGATTTTTGACTCCCGCTTTAAAGTGCATCATTTCGCACCCAAGTTGAGCGTTTAACGTCGTAGTTTCCGCCTTTGCCTGAATTTACGTCATTTTTTTCCAAACCACGCGAAAAATCCTGCCATTCTAAGGGAAAACGTCCTACGCGTATCCACAAGTTGCCAAATTCACTCTGATATATTTTGATTATCCTTGAAAACTTTTGTGTATTTTTACTTGCATTTTTCAGAGAATTCAATGCATGATTTTACATTTCGTGCTTAAAAATATTAAGGAAAAATATACAAAATTTTGCTCGATAATAAATATTTCATCGGAGCGAATTCGGCAACATCTAAATGCTTATATTGCGTTCTTCCTTAGCACGGGAGCGTAGAAGAGTTTCCGGGATTGTGACGAGCACCGTAGATGTAATTATCAGATAAATACGCATTATTCATTGCAGCTCGGTGCAACCGGTACTCGCAGAGCGCGGAGATACACTGCCACCCTGAGCAAGAACCGCATCAAGCACATCGAGTTTCGATTGCAGATGAGTGGTTCTTGTTGAGCATGGCAGCATCGCGCCAGGGGAATGCTGAGACTAGCGCGTTTTGCAACGGTCAGAATTGCCCTGTCCCCGTGACTAATGGCGACGTAAAAAACATTTGCTTACAGCGGCGGATCGAAAGCACGGTTATTCAAAGAGTGCACCTGGTCGGTGAGTTAACATTGGGATGCATTTAGAAAATGAAACCAACTTTTTTGAGAGAGTAGGGCTCGCTCGTTAAATGCAGTTGGCGCCATTTCAAATTAAAGCTCATCACGGCTCTCACCCCCGAAAATATAATTAAAACGGACTAGGATGTTTTTCATTTTAAATTTGACGTGGGTTTTTCATTTCCTGCAAAAATTGCATGTATATTATTTACACATGCAGTCTAGTTGGTGGTATGATTTATTTCAGCCTTTGAATGAAGAGTTCTGGAGTTATTCGAGTAATCGTGATTTATAAAATCAAAGTCATGCCGAGTTACTACTCTTATATGATTTTTTGTATGTATCATATGAGGGGCTTGGAGGACGAAGCGTCTAAGTACAGTATTTGAAAAATTGAGGTGTAAATGATTTCAAGCAAGGCTAGTATCAATGCATAGTCTGTGAAAAATGCGCTCCCAAATTCAAATTTTTAAGCATCAAAAAGTCACTTTGAACTTTCTCTCCGCCATAAGGAGCCATGTAATTTCGAAACTTCAGACACGCATTTCTCGAAATAGCAAAAACTGCACTAATGGGCCTTGTCCTTCATAAGTAAATAATACTATGCTTAAAATAAAATTAAAATAATGAAAACAGTTTGGAGTTGCATTTTTGAAATATCGGAATTCATTTTGCAAATAGGGGCTACAATTTCTTGCTCTTCCTAAAATACATTTGTGTACAAACATGTGTATAGGGAGACTGGAGGGTAACTACGTAGTTTCTAAACTGAATCTTGAACTAATTGTAAAATGCAGTCCAATTATCAAATATGTGGGTCTTGAAAGGTCGATTATTATCGTCAATGAAACTGACGGAACGCCTATCTTTATACGTTGTGTCGAAATCTCAATTCTCATTTTATTTTGTCAAATCAAAGGAGCCAACACCACCGATTGAAAATTTCATAGAATATTTTTCACACAGAGGAGCAAAATCAGGAGTATTTTCAAGAAATTAAGTTGAGTATTTTTCTACGTGGGGAAGAAGTTATGACAGGAAGTCAGCAGAATTCCAAACCGAGATACGCGTTTTAAAGTTTACGTACCATCATTATGAGAAAAAAACACTGTAAGAATTTCGATTCTGTTGTCATTCCTATCCTCAACTGGAGCAAAAGCTAAAAACAAACTGCTGAAACAGACAAATTAAAATGCAACTGATAGTGGTTAATAGAAATCAGCGGCACCTCAATTTGCACCGATTCTTACCAAACTTAATGTGCTGGGTCAAGATCACGTTTACTTCAGTCGCAGTACAAAAAAGAAACTTCACTTATTTTATTAACTTTATCTGTCATATTTATCAAATCAGTGTAGAACCTTCACCAGGAAAATCGATGAGAAAAAGGTTCTACACCAATTTGACAAAAAAGAAACTTCAAGCATTAAAAAACACTACGAAAGGGTCTTTTTAACAGGGCGGATTTCGTAGTGTACCTCCTTCTCTTGTTTTTATCGATGAATGCTAGTATTATTCTCATCAGGTAGCAACTCTAGGATGTTTCATTTTTTTTTTTTTTTTTAATTTTTAATTAGCCGCAGCTTGAAATGAAACCAGTAGCAATTAGACAAAGCCCAGCTCCGTTCCTCAGACGCAAAGACTCAGTCTTCACCCCTTTGCCCACAGTGATAGACAACTTCCTTTGAAAGCTCCTGCAATTTTTTACCATTGAAGAAAAGGAGGAAGAAAAGATAGACGCCTTTTTCCATATTTGCATTGCTCCCTCATTAATTAGAGTACTCATCTTGCGAGACCCGGCACGTAGCAATGAAGCTGCTTTTTTACTTCATTTATTATTCAGCCTGGTTGAAATATTTGTGCTTTTTGTGAATTATTTTCTGAATTGGTGAATCTTATAAATAATATTATTTCTGACCGTCTAAAATAATTCTCAGTCAATTCGTCCTCACTATATTCAATTTCCTAGATTTTGCATTGTAAAATAGAAAATTCCAGGAATAATCGAAAATCGAACTGTTCTATGCACCATATCTGCGACAAACGGAAAAGAAGAATTGCAAGATGTTCATTTGCGTTACTTATTAGACCGGTGGTTAACTGAGATGTTAGCTATGTACCCTAAAAATAATTCTAACAGAGAAAATGTCGGAATTTCCTAATTGCACCATTAGTAATAATTATGAAAGTATGATATATACAAAGATATTCTGATTTCTTAAACCCTCCATACGGTTAAAATATTGATAAAATGATAGTTGTAGAACTCATGTTGTATGTTCGCATAAAATTGACAATGAACACAATGCATCGGTTGCTTACTTAAAGTTGAAGCATCACCCCAACTCGATAACCTCGACTCAAGTTCTCAACCAAGTCTATAAACCACTTGGTGGCCGTTCAAGTAGTACGTAACACACTTTTTCAGATTTTTTGACCCCTCTCCCCTCCTTGTAACGCACCCATAACGCAGCCTTACGCCTCCCCCTTTTTGTTACGTAACGCTGGCCTATCCCCCCCCCTCCCCCCGAATTTTCAAAACATCAAGAAAACGCTGAGAAAACCGCCTGAAAAAATTCGGGTTTAGTTAGCTATTTCGCTGAAATACGACAGGGAGAGATCGACAAAGGCGTGAAAATACATACTTAGATTCCTGCCAGGGAGGACGGGATTATCAACTTTTTGTACGTTTTATTTCAAAGTGTTTTTCCCCTAGGCTCGGATTACGATATGCTGGGATTGACCCATCCTCCCCCTTTTAACGCTCCGTAACGCTTGTTCAAATTCCCCTTCCTCCTAAGTGCGTTACGTGATACTTGAACGGCCCTTTATAAAACTAAAATGTGAATCTTTTTCTCTATCATTTTAACGCTGTTCGTTCGGAAGGAGCCAAACCACAGGAGTCCCACACTCAAAAGAGGATTGTTTTTCGCCATGAGCGCTTTAAATGTGACAACAGCACAAAACGTTTTCCACCAACCTCGGCGAGGCGGCGCTTAGGAGAGAGAGTAAGGGTGGGGGGAGGCGGGGAGGCGATGCATACAACGAAAAACACAGATAAGGAAATGATCAGCTTTCGTTTTATCACGCCATTTAAATTTACTCGATTTGTTACAGCTCCCACTTATAGCCCCAGACGCGGCCATAAATTTATTTCCTGTCTCGCTCCTATGAGCCAGCTTCGGAGCCCGGCTTTGCTCTGAGGAAGTTTCCACCGGAAAAAATGCGAGATAACCTTCAGCCGTCTCAGACATTTTCCCGGCAGGTTTTTCTCGCGAGCGCCCGGCTTTCACGCTCGATCTTCGCCAGGTCTTCGCATCGGCTCAGGGGTTTTGATCGCGGAAAGTTGGAGATCCGTCGCAAATTGGCAACGCCGCTTGCCGCTGCAGAACGGAAGGTCGGTGGTAGGCATGATAGACGAGTTCGACTTGGTAGCTAACCTAGAAATCAAAGTTCCTTCTTACATTAAATAGTAGAGCCCTGGATTCACGGTATAAAATTCGTAATTTTGACTGTGTCGTGAATCTAAGAAGAATTGGATGGTATTAAACAAAAAGAAACCAACTCCATTAAAACGTTTTAAAAATCTTGCGATTTCTTCTTCTTTCTTACTGATGGGATAAGTCCCAAAATGCATTACCTATTATATAGATATAAAAAATAAAAGATGCATCTTTGGCTAACCATTTCTGTGTTCTTAATTTCTTCCTCGCTTAGCCCTAAGATGACTGAAATAGGTCAAACTGACCCAAGGCTTCCTATTTTCTGACGAACCAGCCAGTGCAGCCCCCCCTCTCCAGAAAGTTCCTAGTTCCGCCTATTGAGAGGAGACTGCCCACCTAATGCATAATAAACATAGATAGAGTTGCTGTTTCTTGGGAAACTTTTCAGACCATGGAAATACATACTTTGTGTGGCATCCCTAATTTGAGGGCTATTTTAATATTTTAACTGTCCTTGAATAAAATTGCCGTGGAGGCTGGGGACAGTGGAGAAGTCGTAGCCTCGAATGAACCACTCGTTTTTTGGGGAACATGAAATGCCCTCAATTTAGAGAGTGTGCAATCCGCAAAGGTGTGGGGCGCTTTTGCCTGCCAGCAACATGAACCGTTGATGACCTCACTGACTTCGAGTTGAAGCAATAAACAAAAGGGATTGTATGGGTCAAAGAGCCTATCGGAAATTCAGTTTCATGTGAAGGTAGACGATGTCAATTTCGTATCCGAGAGCGGTCAGTGGTTCCGATGGTGACTGTGTGCAGTTGTAAAAAGTTAAAAACCTACCTCCTGTTTTGATTTTGGACGTGCTCAAGGGTCAATGAAATTCTTAATTGTCCCTAAAATGCAACTTACCTACTATTGACAGTGAAGCAATAGGGCCCTTGCAGGCTTTATGAAGGAATAAGTCAAACATTTTGCCACCTCAACTTTTGAATATAAAGTTGGCTGCCGGTGCTCAGACACGAAGCCATTAAATAGCAGGAAAAAAAAAAAAAAACTTTTGAATACGATTTCCATCAACACACAAGGAGAGCTATGTCGAAAAATTGTATTCAAGGAGGCAACAGTGCTCACTCAGAATATTTTCTCTCGGTTCAATTTAATGCCGATGATCAATACATAGCTCTGGTAACTTTTGGCATCGCAAACCCAGGGAAAGATACCACTCACCCCCTTCCAAATTTATTGTGAACGACCAGAGCATCTTTATGTTTTTTCAATAGTAAATATTTCTCTGGAAGTTGTGCCAAACTTGTGACTATCGCACTCCAGCCATTCTTATATTCATGCCTCAACCGCTCGAAAACTCCACCCCTTAAACTTGAATCTTGGCCTCGAGAAAGCAGGATTTTAGACGAAGACACTCCTCAACTGGTTGGGAGAAAAACCAGAAAATTTCGTCGACAATGGGCCGAAACTCGGGACCAGAGGAGGTGGAGCTAGTCGAGGGGGATGAATGAAGTTGAGACTTTTTACGCCACCCCCTTTACGCCACACCATTAATATATGCACTCGGCACGGCCCGCGTCTTGCCTGCACTGGCCCGCCCTTTCCATGTTTAGAGTCACATTCATACATAAAATCTTCGAAGCCAGGATGCCAAATTTCAAACCAATATTTATTGCTGTCAATATTCTGGTTCATTCGTATTCACCCTTCTCAGTTGCCCGTAGGGTCACTCTCACAGTTCATTCTCTGTGGCATAGCGTTCCGAATTCGTAACAACGTATTTTCGGGGTTCTTAAAAATTGAATCTTTCCCCTGTGCAATGATTTTGCAAAATTTCATTGGTTTTTCCTTTTTATTGGAAAACTGATTCCCTTAACTTTAAAATTTTGAGAAAAAAATTTGGAACTCTATTTTTTTTATGTCAGCTACAAAATAGATTAGTGTCCCCTAGAATCTAAGATCCAAAATTAATTCATACCCTAGAGGGTCAAGTTCAGTACCCAGTACAGTAAGATAAAATTTCACTTGTGCTGCGCATGGAAAACAAAAAATATTACATAAACCTACGTAGACTTTCGAGTAAAACTATCAACAGCTCTGATGACTTTGACTGTGCTCTTGTAAAATATCTACTGCAACACTGTGAACACTGCCAACACCAAGACAACCCTCTGCCAAAAGTCTACTTCGGTCCGAGATCAGGAAGGCTTGTCGTCATATTTTAGTGTTCACTATTTTACTGTTACTAAGCGTTTACGTTTAAAGTTTAACGGCTTTAGTGTGTTCTCCTTCTGTGTAGTTACATTTATCATTTTAAAGCTATAATTACCATTATATATGAATAGTTCCATTTAACACCTTTCGTATAGAATTTATAAATATTGATACTTAAACGTAGAATATATGCTTCCACAGAGGTAAAAACTCATGTTTTCGCGGAGAATCTTGTTACTGCAGGATTTACTAATTGAAAAGTTTAAGGCTTATTTTCAGGAGCCGGTGTTAATTGATCATGGCCACTAAGTTGGCTCAAAACTATGGCGAAGCAACATCCTCTTGGTTGAATGTTGTTGTTTTTCATTGTGTTAATTTTTTTATTGACGTATCTTTCTCCCTTTTAATCAACGATAAGGAATAAAAAATTGGACGTATTTCTGCCAAACGGAACCATGTGCATTATGACGTGAGCCCTATTATGCATATATTCTTATGGGTCTCAGGGCTCATGTCTTAATGCACATAGTTCTGTTTGGCAGAAATACGTCCAATTGTGGGTGTCTTGCAGTCATTGTTCATTTTTATAGGAATCGCCTTCCCAAAGATTTGAATTCGTCTTCACTAAAACTTATGTGGTTTAAAAACAAAGTTTTTTACCTACAAGATGAAGGTAAACAATACATTTTGAAAATATATAGTGTACTTGTACGTGAGGAAGGATTTGTTCACGAAGAAAAAAAACACGGGCAGTGTCTCTGAAGAGTCGAGGGTGAATTAATTTATCTTAAACTCCTGAATGTCTCTGCAAAAGCTCTTGGCACCGCTGCGTTTGACCGCATTAAACTAAAACCTAACCTCAATTCGTAGCTTTGAGCTTCATTCTAATCCTCAAAAAACATCGACTCCTTTTCGCTGTAAATAATATCTGCGCAACGCCCGCCCTAGATTGAACCGGCGGACTCTGAACAAGGCTTCTTTTGAATGAGCACTGCAGCGTCGAGTAACTGTGGGTCGCGACTCCAACCGCTGTGCACCTCCTCCTTCAACCCCTTCTTAACATCCTATTTTTTTTTTCTCAGCAGGAGAGAATTTGCTTTGCATATTTCACCTAAAGTCTTAATTGTAAAACATCTGTAAATAAAACAACGAGAAATAGAAAAAAAGGAAATACACCACTGAATAAAAAGATTGGTAGAATTTAGCATTCCTTCACGCTGTATTTCATACAACGTAAAGGAATGGTAAACTCTACCAATCTTAAAGTCGATTCAGCCAGAGTAACGTTTACCTTTCCTCTGGCAGAATTAACTCTAAATTGGACGTATTTCTGTCAAACGGAACTATGTGCATTATGACTTGAGCCATGTTAAACATGTATTTTTATGGATCTCAGGGCTCATGTCTTAGTGCACATAGTTCCGTTTGATAGAAGCATGTTCAATTGACGCTGTTTGATATACAGCGTGAAGGAATGGTAAATTCTACCAATCTTTTATTTCAGTACATACAGAACGAGTACAACTCTAAATCGTGGTAAATTGAATATATTTACAATTGACAGCGTATATGATTAATTAAAAAGTTATGAAAATTTCCAACAGACTAATTAATACATTTTCATTTATTAAAGTTTTTGATTTTTGATGAACAAAAACGAAGAATGCGTGCGAATGAACTAAACGAAAGTAAGCACGCCGCAAACTGACGATTGCCATCGTTACAAATTGCTAGTCCGCCTTCACTTCGGTTTGATACACCCAGCACAACATGAGCGTTAAAATAGTTGTATCTTGGATTTCTGCACTGGCTCTATATCTATGGCCTCTTTACTTCAGCATTGTCCAAAAGGCCAATTTTCAGAACGCTATTCCTCATAGATTTTGTCATTCTGTAGAATTGTGAATTTGATCCAGCAGGATTCCCAGAAAAGTGGATTTATGTTAGCCTATTCTCTGCGTGGGTTCAGAATTTCATGTCACGTCATCATCATCTGCATAAGTTGTCGATTACAAGCAAATTACTTGAGGATGATTAATATAATGCAATAGATAAATATGTTGTTGGAATTTCCTTTTTACAGATGTTTTGGCCACATATTATTGTAAAAAATGGCAAGATTGATCGTGCGATTGCAAGAATAATCAGTGGATTGAAACAACAGCATAAGCAAATTAAGTTACATTCCGTTCGATCATGGAGTTCAGGCACCATTTTGCTTATATGTGCTTGAATTTTGCTGATATTTGTAATTTTATCAAGGTGGCGATAACAATCCAGACCATAAAAGGACAAGAAGATGAAACGGAGGAAGAAGAGGAGGAAAAATAAGAAAAATGAGAGGAAGAAGAAGAGGCCTAGAAAGGAGGGGTGAAAGAGAAGGCAACATGAGAAGAGTATGCGGTGGAGAAGAAATGAAAATAAGGAAATAAAAAAAGAGGTAGAAGAAAAGGGGGGGGGGAAAGAAGGAAAGGAGGAAAAAGTGAAACAGAGGAAAAGAGGAAATAGAGGAAACAAGCAGGAAGCTCCAACGCATTCGCGTCGGAGAGCGGCTCTGGCGACAGTAGTTGTAGTCAAGAATGAGGGCCTAGACACATTTTGTCACTGATGTACAATCCGACAACTGTCGATTCATGTTTTGTAACTTAGCAGATTTACGTAGCCGGTGTATAAATGTGTATTGGCCCTTGATATGCAGAATGCATGGCACTATCACTTGTTGTATACTTTTAATTTTGAAGGCTCTTTGGAGGTCCGCATCCTAAAAAATTTCTCCCACAGTATTTTTTTTAACTTGTCGTTGTGATTGGGCGCCAATTTCTTTCAATTGAGTGATCATCTTCTTTTTTTGTCAAATAACTAGTTTGTGCAACAATAAGACTGAAACTGACTGTAACTGAAATTTTGTCTTTTTAGATATTTGGTTATTTTGTATTTATTAGATTGTATATTTTCACAGCCCTGTGATAAGAAACTTTGGAATGCATGGTTGATAAGTCGTTTAGCGAGGCTGCAAAAAATTTGCATTTTTATATCTGAAATTGTAGGTAATGGTTTTGAATATCGAATTGCGATATATTACACGGTTAAGATAGGGCTATATGTCTTGTCGTAAGCGGCGACATAGAGTCGATGTCATTTCAATAATCGCCCCGATGGCCACGGTAGTTGTGTGCCGTCTGCCCACGTAGCAAATGGGAGGCGAAAATGGAAGTCATCAGTGCATCGGTGAGTGTTGAACGTGAAAATTGCGCGGGCCGCGCAAATTTCGCGATCATCGATGTGTCGGGGCTGAGCATCCATCATTTTCTATCTTGTTTTGAAGCTATGTGAGTTGTGATAAAGTACATAATTTTTTTGTATTATATTACTGTATAAATAGTGTAAAATTTGTACAGAACTTTGTACAAAATAGTTTCTTGTAAAAAGTGTGGACTACTGCCACGTCGTTTCCATACAAACTCCCAATACGCCGCAAGTACCACAAATGCCCATGTTAACCAAATCACCTCATCATCCATTTTTTAAGGACACAATTTTTAATTCAAATCAACTTACTTTATCAAAACTCCAATCGTTTATCAAATAACATATATCGAGTCATTTTAACAAAATCAAAGACGGCATAATATCATTTATCACACAGCCAAAAACCTAACCTAGAAACCACGATGTTTACAAACTCAAATTGGAGAACACTCATTGGTCCAATAATAAAAATTGATTTGCCGCCTTTTTTCTTTGCGAGCAAAACGTGTGAACATGTCTGAAAATGGGATCGGGCGTCAACACTCAACGATGCACTGATGACTTCCATTTTCGCCTCCCATTTGCTACGTGGGCAGACGGCATTAGACGTTTACGGTTTCCTTGGTAACCTTTGTTTGCTATCAGCTGATATCGAGTAATATGACTAGGAAGCTCCAACCCAGTGGTTGGAGCTTCCTTAACCGCGAAAACTTTAAAATTCAAATTTTCAAATTTTGAACGTAAAGTACATTTTTTCCATCACGAGATTAAAGCACAGACAAGTTTTGAATTATTGACTGTATCACCATGATTCCAAAAATACACTACACAACATAGCATTGGCTAACAATAAAACAATATGCAATAAAATAAAGTCATGACAAGGAACATAGCCGAAAATGGCGCCGATTCCCATTAACCAACGCGCGGTCTCTCCAATGTAACATGGTCCAATGATACTCCCCAGCTGGGACCGTCCGGAATAGCAGCTCTAGTGCAAGCACCAGAGCCGCTAAAAGAGGAAAAAGAGGAAAAAGAGGAAAAAGAGGAAAAAGAGGAAAAAGAGGAAAAAGAGGAAAAAGAGGAAAAAGAGGAAAAAGAGGAAGAATAGGAAGAAAATTGGAAAACTTACTTTCTGGGCAAACGTGAATGTTTAAGTTTTCTAGTCGTCCATTGTATTACTGCTGCAACTGTAATCAAGCAACATGTTCCACGACGCTCGCTATTTGAACATCATTATGCCAAAAGGAACTAAGTCTCACACAGACCCTATGCACATAGTTCCTTTTAGAATAAATACGGTCATTTAATCATGACCGGTGGTTCATTGCTCCTGACTGCATGCAAAAAAGTCAATTTCACATAAGTCAAATGACCATCGATGGTCCTCGTCCGAAACATTTCGACGCTGAGACCCGTCCGGAGCGGGGCGGGGGAAGCTGAAAATAATAAATACACACGAAGGAGAAGCGGGCAGATAAGCCAATTTGTATTCGTCGCGAGCGGCGCGCAATCAAGCAGGAACAATATAATTCACGAGCTAATGCGTCCCATCTTTTCCCGCCCGTTCCTTTTCAGTTTTCCCCCGAGCGCTTCCGCTTCCTGGCGGGAACGCGACACGACGCGACGGGATTTTACATATTTGCCTAAATTAAGTCAGCGTGGGACCAATCACGAATCAATCCGATCCCGTGCCCGCGTTCCGCCGCCGAACGCCCGGGCGCTTCATCAGCGGAACGCGCCGAGCGGACCGGCACGACGTGCTGCCTGCTTTATTACTCCCCCGAAAAGAATGACATGTGCATCGCGAGTCCCCCATCGCTGCCTAGTCTTCGTCAGGAGATGTAGCCCATCGTTCCTCGGTTGCATAATTTGGTCCTACACGGAGAAAAAAAACTCGTGCGTGGGACCCGAAGTTTAAGTCATATGGATCTCTGAAGTTTTCAGATTGAGCATCTGAACACTTTAGGTCTAGCTGCCGAGGTTCGGATCACACATCTGAAACTTCAATTCTTACATCTGAAGTACTTCGGTTCTCACATCCGAAGTACTTCGGTTCTCACATCTGAAGTTTCAGATGTATGATTCGAACCTCGGCAGCTAGACCTAAAGTGCTCAGACGCTCAATCTGAAAACTTCAGAGATCCATATGACCTAAACTTCGGGTCCCACGCACGAGTTTTTTTTTTCTCCGTGTATAAAAAGCTTTAGAATGATGATAATATAGCCATAATACACCGAAAAAAATAAATTGCTGATTCAACAAATTTTGAATTATAAAAAAAAGTGTCCGGCATGTTTCAATGTAAATTTTACAATCCTAAAAACCACCCTCACCCCAAATTAGCTTTCCACCATCGAAAAATGGACATTTGAAATTTGTTGGACATTTTTAGAAAAATTTAGTTATTAAATCAGCAGAGATTTGGATCAAGTTAGGAATTGCGTTTAATTATTTGCACCTCTTGACAATCAACAAGGAGCCAAATTTCAACAAGAGTTCCAGACAATCAAATGTAGTTCCTAGCTACATCCAAATTTCTGCAAAGATAAGGTATCATATCTACAATATTATCACTATTCTACTTCCTCCTTCAAGTATAGATACTTTTACCACCATTATGTTTAAGTAAAAAAGCTTTGGTCAACTGAATGGGCCTGTATTGCGAAATTCAGCCAGAGCAAAACGGAAGAGTCATTTTTCATAGCAAATGGATCAAAAATCACGACGAATGCACCGGAAAAGTCTGAAATACACCGCTAACTTCACAATTTGCTTTAAAAATGTGCGTTTTTTAAGCTTCCTGCTTTAAAAACGATACGCACATGTTAATATTTTGTAAGAAAAGTCGTTCCATCCAACTCTTGCGCTCAAATTGTGCTCGAATTCAAATCCGACTCATTTGTTGAAAACTTTATGTTGCTTGACATATCAACATTGCTACTTGCTAAAAGCAATTTCACTGTCACTGCATACATATTTAAGAAAGCAAAAACGTTTTAGGGTTCTTATTAGGTGCCGCGCTTGTCTTGCATGTTTAGAAACTTTACAATGTAATACTTCTCATTTTTGCATGTATTTTGTTTGTTTTGTGCCGGGTTTGAATTCTATTTTTCACATCGTTTTTTTTTACATTTATTTTTACATTTTTTTGAGACCTCTAAGGATGCTAAATCCGGGTTTATTTTTTGGTGCTATGGATTGCTATACCAGAGGCACATCGACAGATTCAAAGTGACGTAGGAGCATAATAATTCCAAAAAAATCCCGAACACGGCAACGTAGCGAAGTCCTGGAGGCATGCTGATCACGCACTCGCGGAGAACGCTTTATTTTTCCAAGCGGTTCGTTCGTGTCTGCGGAAGGACCTCCAACCCGCTCCCCTCGAGGAGCTCCACTTGCTTCAGGGGGTGGTGAGGGAGAGGGTGGATGAGTGAGAAATGTGGCTGCAAAGGTGCGACTGGGGGTGGAGTACCTGAAGACAGGCTGCTATTGATTCGCCGAGGGAAATGTCTACCGCGTATGGTGCGTAAAAGCGAAGGGGTGGATGGTCAGTCGAGGGAGCGCTGATGATCTACAAACGCGGTGTTTCTGCTGGGACTTTTTCCAAAAGTTTGAGATCGGATCTCTAGGGATGAATGGGGATGACATTGTTTACACTCAGAAGGGAAAATGTTCTATGATTGCTTCGTCTCTGGTTTTATCTTTCAGAATTTTAAAGTTTTTGTTAAGACGTATTCTGCAGATGCAGAGCATTTTTAAATCATAAATTTAGTTTTAACATCTAATTTCTATTTCTTGTTTCATATAAAACCATCACTTCCGCTATAAACTGATATACACTCATTATTTCAATTTTTCACAAGACTTTTTTTCGTTCATGGTGCAAAAATGTTTATATTCGTTATCGCTTCATCAAAATAAAAGTCTAATGCTAGAGGATGAAAATCCCGTTACTTAAATGAAATTGAATCTTTAATCAAACTTAATGTTTGTCTTTAAATTACATTAATTTAATTATGTTAATAGTGTTATATAGACTAGCTGGAATAATAATCAAAAGAAAATGTATTAGAAATTCAAACTTAAAGTTGCATATTCTAGGTTCTGATTTAATGTGTCAATTGGATCATTATTTCTTTAAAAAAATGTATTCGTACATTTTCCTTTGTAGCACCACAGGAGATTTGGATTACATTTTGCAATAAGGAACCACTATTTCTAGTTCATTTTAGAAACAACATATGTGCCATTGGTTTCCCTATGCGGATGTGCGTTTTTATGAAAGAGCCAGAGATAGTGGTTCCTTATTGCAAAATGTAATCCATTTGATCAAGTCGTATCGAACCTAAAGTTTGATGTTGTGGACTATGCTAAAAAAGATCAAATAATATCACATTTAAAACACGTTTTATTTTTCAAGATGCTATGCCCTCCGTTCAAAAAAATAAAAACAATCTAAACATTTGGGTCCATCCATAGTAGCCATTTCATGGACGCGGGGAGCTTGAACAACAACCCCGTGATTCATTAGGTAATTAAATTTTTTTAGACAGTTTTCATCAATGTTAATGAAATTCTGGAGATGTTTTCAAACGTGAGTAAACGTGAGTATCCAATTTTATCGCACAACATCGCTTCTGAAATGACGTCATGGCCAGATTTCATCGAATGATTTAATTTTACAATTCAAGGGATTTACTCCGGAACGCAGGACACATTTCCTAAAATTGGGAAAATCGGTTAAACTGTTTCGCTATTAAGCAATAACATGTTCAAAATTTCCGCCGTAATTTAATTTTTTTTACAAAGAAATTGCTCAACGAAACTGTCACTGAAGTTTATCGGCAGCACAAAGAAAATTCCGTGAAATTTTCAGACAGCTTCGTTGAGCAATTTCTCTGTAAAAAAATAAAATGGCGGCGGAAATTTTGAAACGTCGCATGGCGCTTGTGATGCTTTGGCCGGAGGTGACGATATATGAGCCGAGGTTCTTCCCTCCGAGTGACTTCAGCGAGAAATTCCAGCGCTGACTTCACTCGGAATCCATCACCAGCCCGGGTAGGCACTTTTTCAGCCTCACTTTATAGATAGTGCTTCTCGGCTCGAGAGTCGAGAGTGTACAAACGATAACAACTTTTTGCACGGGCCTCGCCGGGAAGCTCTCTCGTCCTTTTGAGGATTAACGGCCCAGTTACACCTACAGATTATCCGAAACACTCTCTTTTTACAGCGTTTTAGCCGACAAGCGGGCGGATAATCAGGCTCAAGACACCCGGCCTCAGCCTCGTGAGTATGCCGCACGGTGGATCGAGTCAATAGAAGAGGTCGGACTAAATTTGGAAACTTTAAATGCTTATAACTCCGTTCCTACAAAAATTACAGGTTCAAGAAGTGGTTCCATTGGTTTCCTAGTGAAATTTTCTCCTTGAAGCACCCCTTATAATTGAAAATGTGACGAAATAAACACATAAATTTGCAGTTTTAGGTCAAAATTTCATGTCCGACCTCTCGCCTGACTCGATCCACCGTGCGCCGTTGCTGTTGCGCGAGTGTGAAGATGAGGAACGAGGCGTCAAATTGAATTAATAAAAACACGATCCGCCTCACGCTTCTCACGTTTGAGCGTCAACAAACAAATTTCACCTGAAAAACACGATTTGTTTTTTGCAAAGGCATATAGGAGCTCCTTTACTGTACTGCCGTGCTATGCTGCCACGCCAAGGAAAAATGCCGTATGAACCTTTAGACGTTGCTAGATTTCCTTTAATAATAACCGAATTTACTGGGAAAATGGTTAATATTTACTGTCAAATTTTTCAGATAATTTTGTTCGCAATTTGATCTAAAACATCTGAAAATTTCACGGGAAAATATGCATAACTTTCCTAAGAAATACATGTTTTATTCGGAGAAATTTTGCAACTCTTTAGCGTTCATACGGCGTTCTTCCGTGTATAGAAGAACGCCATATAAACCCTCGGATGTTGCTGAGTTTTTCCCGATGAAATAAAATTTTCGGAGAAAATTTTGAATGAGCTCCTCCAATTTTTCAGAGAAAAATACTTTAACATAGATTATTTAAAAATTTCAAGGAGGAATATCGGAAAATTTCCTCAAATTTGATATTTTATCGAACACCTTGGTAATTAACAACCCTAGGGAGCTTGATAGATTTTTATGAAAAATATCCGTGACATAGTGCCCGTTTCCTCGGAGAGAATTTGAGAATGGCTGAATGTTCATAGGACGTTTTTTCTAGCTCGCTTTGCACAATACGTCGCTCCTCTAACGTAAGGGCGTATCTAGATTTTCACATGAGCCCCAGAAAGCATGGGTTTATATGTGAATTGAGATACGCCCTTACGTTAGCGGAGCGATGAATAGAGAAAAGTAACGCAACCTCAACATGATAAAAAACCGAGGAGAACAGTGACAGTTGCTAATATTTCTACTCACTGCGTATGTTTTTCTCCTTTGCGATGAAGTCGGCGTGCTGCAATAGATGCTTTGACAAAATGTCATCACTTTCTCCTTGTTTGTAGAAGTAGCTTCAAACGACTTTCTGGTCTTTCATTTGAGACAATATCTTGCAACTTTTTTGTGATTTGGATTTTTTCCGAGCTGTGGCTTTATATACTTTAACTATAAGTCTTCAGACCTCGCCGTATACCTAAGAAACTAATAAACAGATATTCATATGGATACTCAACATTCCATAAGTTTCTCCAAGAAATCTTCATTCCTTAAAATCCTCCAACAGCCTTCAAAATGCTTTGACAAACCAGAATTTCAACTCATAATAAGGTCCAAAATTTCGAAAAAAAGTTTTAGTTCTCAACGAAACAATCCCAAAATTTCTTGAATAAGTCCCAAATCTTAATAAATTAATAAGATTAATAAGCTTGCTAGCTTTATTGAATATTAATTAGTTCCTAATACCTTTACGCACTCGTACATTCATGTCATTATTTTCCGTTTAAAATCCCTGAAACTTCAGTTATTTTTTTTCTTTTTTATTGAAGACTCTTAAGTGAACTTCAAATCAGAAAAATACAGTAACATCATTTAAAACTTCACATTTTTTAGATGACTTTAAAAGACTGTTGGGGGCAATGGCGATTGGGCGTCGCAGAGCGCGAGGCGGCGCTATAAAAGCGACTTTATGTATGTATGTAAAAGACTTTGTATTATGCCCATGAGAATCTTGCATTATCATCAAGATATGCCGCAGGGGCAGTGATACCACTATTCGACCTTCTAGGAATGCCAGGCGTATACCCAGCATATTGAAGGCGCACTATCGTCGGTCTAGGACCGGTGGACTGCGCTTGCTGATAGCTTTATCTGGGACGACTACGCCGATCTCTTCGTTCAATATGACTCATTCCAAATGTTTTCGGCCGCTAATTTAAGTTCCTTTCCCTTTCATTTCTTCTCCTTTTTTTCTCTCTCCTTCACTTTCTGAATGATGTGTACACTAAAAACCAAATTAAGGGTTCAAAAATGTTTTACCTATTTTTGAATTTCATGCACGTCCCGTAGTACAATTAGAGTTGCCACACTTAGTCCTTCCCCAGTTAATATTAGTGATGGTTTTTGTCTATAATTTAGCAAAAAATGCGGCATTTTAACTAATTTTCATTTCGGATCAAAACCTGAAAGCCCGCATTTTTTTATGTGCAAGCTTGAGAGTACAGTATCCCATCTATGGTTACTGAGCATTTAAATACCATTAAAAGCGTATGAGAAACGGCGCCTTTGCATCTTATGCGGTGCATTCTTTTGCCCCGGAGACGTAACATTTAAAAATATGTGGAGTGATACGTAAAACAATTTACGGACTTTGTACGAGGCGGCACTCCAAGCACCACATGTCAGCAGGGAAAGAGTTAAAAGAGTTCCTCGGATACACTCACACTAGAGCCTATGGTTTTTCAAAGTAACGAAACCCTTTATCACTGTTATCACTGTCATCACTGTTGCTTTCAACGTTGCGGGGTGCATGCAAACACACGCATGATTAATCAAAAGCACGAAGTTTGAGATATTGATCTACACCGAAACTTTGGTTTACTTAATTACTTAAACTGAGCTTTTGGACGAAGTTGGGTTGGAGGGAGTCCCGCATTTAGCTTAGCCACTATAATGATCGATTAGCGGCATACCTGTATGGGCCAAAATATTTACGTCCACCCATGGTCAAAAAAGAACTGCCTCTCAGAGTTATTAAGCAAGGGGCAGCTCTCTTTAATTAAGAAAACTCGCATTTAATTACATGAACTGATTTATTGTAAAATAACTCGATGGCCAATAACCGGTGTACAGTAACAAAATAAATTTAAAAAAGGTATGAGGAAGAGGGAATGAGGAGTGAGAAAATAATATCGTGGCCGCAACAAACTCGAGCCTCTTTATTTGACAGCATGGATAAATCACAACACCAAGTAACAGATTACATAAAATTAAGCTAGCTTTTTGGACGATGCGCGTTTACATATGACTTTAATTACGATTTTTCTCCAGCTTTCAGATTGGCTTCTGACTCATAAACATGGATTTTATGACGAATTATCTGTAATTGAGATCCTTTCTATCGCGAGCGTTCGCATGTCTAACATAGACAAAACAGCCCTAAGAAAATTTTAAACTCAGCGTTGTAATGTGAAATTTTAACAACACTTTAGTGTCACCGAATATTCAAGGAAAATGATTCAAAACATTATCATGCCGTATGAACATTCGAGAATGGACCACTATACAAAGTACGAATTTCAGCACTCTGATACATGTTTCTGTACTAAAATTTCACGTAGAACATTATGCGTACAATGAAATTACCACAATCAACTCTTAACGAAGATATTAAATGATTCTGATGCGTGAATTCAAACCACCGCTCATGAAAACTCAATACTCTACGTGATTCACAACGCGCGCTAAAGGTTATCATGACAGTCTCTGCGATATGAAAATCTGGCAACCTCAATCTTGACGCTTTGGCTCAGCTAAAGCAAATTGCTAATAGTTTGAACAACACGTGGTGGGAAATGAACATGGCTCCATTGAGAAGCTTGCTGGAACCGTTGTAGTGCGCGATCTGACTCACGAAGAGCTTTGAGTTTCTTTTGAGCGGGAAGTTCAAAATCCTCGTAACCAATGTGAAATAAAAACGTTAATATCTTCGTTAGGGGTTGGTTTCAATAATTTTCGTTGTGCGAATCGTGTTCGACGTGAAATTCTGGTTGAGGGATATGCGTCAGATTGCTTAAATCCTTGTCTAGTGGTCCATTGCTAAAGTTCCTACAATAAAATATTTCTTTTTGAAGAGAATTATGAATATTTGTCCTTGAAATTTTCAGGTTCTTATAGTGAAAATTCAAACACAATTATGTAAAAAATTGGAAAGAAAATACTCATAACTTCACCAGGAAATTCTAGTTTTATTAAAGGAGATTTGGCAACACCTGATGGTTCATACGGCGTTTTTCCTCAGGACGGCAGTATGCGACTCGGCGTCATCGAGCGCGTGAGTGCGTGAGTCCATCCCGCGGCGGCAGGTAGGCAGGCGTGGCGGGCGGAGGGTACGTGCTCGGAAATTTCCGAGGGATACCGTGTCGCGGGTTGCCGGCTGGCTGCTCGCAGGCGCAATCTGAAATCGCTCCGTTTTAATGCGCCCCGTTCCTCGTTCCCCGGTCCCGTCTCGGGGCTGGCTTCCGACTCGCCCTGATAAATCGCGCCGCCACTTTTCTAATGTTCCTCACACGTGCCGCAGGCTCCACGTCGGATCCGATGACGCGCCCGAGAGAAGCCGTATACAAACAGCCTCTAAAATTTTGACGTCCACTTGAAACTTTTCACTGTACAAATTCGGAGAGAGGGAGGATTGCCACGCAATGTTGGAGAGGACAAAATTGGTCCGCTTTTAGCAGAAAGGAACCCATCGGCGGATCCAGCAGATTGGCGAAATTGTCTTTTCTCCATTTAAACCTATGGAAATGTATAGATTCTTGGAGGGGCCAGGTGCTCCGACAACAATCGATTATTTAACACAGGTTTCAATGGAGGAAATCCGGTGTTGCCAAAGTGCTGGATCCGCCTCTGAAGGAACCAAGCCACATCAGCAATTGCCAAATTTAACTGGGCAATTAAATGTAGTACCTGAAAATAGTTGTGCGGATTCCTTTAAAAATTTTAGAAATTCATGGAAATTTGCAGAAAAATCCTCAAAACCATTTTCAGGTAAAAAATTAAGTTGCTCAATTGAATTTGGCAATCGCTGATATGGCTCGGTTCCTTTCTGCTTACGCGGTCCAATTGACACGGTCACGACGAAAGGAACCATCTGGGGAGAGAATTGCCATGTTGGTAATGGTCTCTGCTAAGTATTAAAATACCCGAGAAAAGGTGACATTATCTCTAATGTCCTGAGAGTATAGAAATTTCTACTTTTGTCGTCTTTCAGTGATACAAGAGACAGCATCTTTAATCAGTCGAGTTAAGAGAGAAACCAAACACGCAATTTGGCCTGGAACGGCGCGACTTACCTAGAGAGAAATGATGACGAGGACTTGAGATGAAAAGGAGAAGCCCTCGGCGCGGCGATCGGCATGTAACACATATTAGCGCCTACAAGACTGCACGAATACTTCATGCATTGCATCAAACACAGTGCGGTCATTGCGGACAGCGTGAAACGGATAGCGCCTACAAGAATGCACGAATACCTCACGCATTGTGGCAAACACAGTGCGATCAGCGTGAGACGCATAGCGCCTACAAGACTGCGTGAATACTTCACGCATTGCGTCCAACACGGTGCGGTCTGTGCGGCGCGCGCGGCGGCGGAAGTTAAAATCATTGAACCACATTTATGTTCGTTCTTTCATAATTTTTTCGTTCATTTCTTATGAATGGAAGGCCTTGTCCACACAGAGATAGGTTTACGGAACTTAACTTTCGCGCAAAGTTTCGTGAACTTTTGCCAGTAGTGTTGACAGGGCTTTCCCCAAAAATGTATTCAGCACGAGTAAATGCGTCTTATGCACCCGCTGGCACGTTCATTTGATGGTTTTTATCGAGTTTCAAAACGAATGACAAGGGGGCGGCAAAATAAAGGCGGCCCATGGGCGGCAAGTAGGTGAATCCGGCCCTGCACTTTTATATATTTTTTGAGATTATGAGGAAGTTACATTGAAGAAACATCATTACCCGTATAAGTATACTTGAATTTGAGAGGGAGAGGGCAACCTTGCCCACCCCTCCCCCTCCCCTTCCTTCCGGTAGCCAAAAAAATTAGTACTTTCCGATGTGTTTCTTTCAAAGTTTTGCACTTAGAAAGTTTATTTTTAATTTTGTGAAAAGAAAAGTCTAAAATGTATTATTGTACTATTCCTACTAATAAGTCGCTCTCATGGCGCTTCTGTGCGCTCCGCGACACCCAACCTCCACTGACAGCGATCTTGCCAGAGCGCCTCCGGCAGAGCGCATCTCCTCATTTCCAGCCTTACGAGTATAAGGGTTAATGAACATTCTTGGCTATATTGGTTTGATATTGCAATCTGAAGATTGACAGTAAATTTGTTTCCGTCGGCAGATTGGCTACACTTTTGAGCCCTAAGATCTCGATCCCTACTTTTGCATGTCCGTATTCTCCCCATACAGGTATATTAAACGCATACTATAATCTGACAATGGAAAAACTCGAGAAATTAACAAAGAGGGTTATTCAAAATCGGCGATTTTACCCTACGCTTGGATTTTGCCCGGAGTTGGATATGTTGTTCCCTATCACAAGACACGCCTTTTTCCGGCATTGGCAAGTTCACCCGAAATTTTTCCCGCGCGCTACAGCGTTGCCAAGTTGAAAACAGGCAAATTCCGTAAGTGGCATCAAAATTGAGCTATGAAGTTGCGGTTTTAACGAAAATTCTCTAAAAATTACGCACTTTTAGGAAATGACCATGTTTTTAATGTCGCATTAATTTTAACATGCATTATTGCCAAATTTCCGATTTTTAAATTCGACAAATGTTACATATCCGCAAATACCCAAAAAGGCTATCTTCAAATTTGAATAAAAAGTTGTCTAATCGATAGTTCGTTCGATTTCGCATCCATCGATATATTATAGCTCGCTGGGAAACTTTTGGTTCGCGAGATATCATCATTTTTGTGAACAGCTTTATGGAGCGACGACGCTTTTTGAGTCCGGGCGGATAGAAATTTTAGCCTCCAAAAACACCGGGTAGCATTAATTCCATGGTTTCCTATGTAATTTTTGGCGCTGAATCCGAATTTGACCATTTCATAAAAAAATTGTCACCAAGATGTTGCCAAATTTGGCAAAAATTGCTTAAAATCGGCCTTTTTGGCGGATTATAGCCTGTGACTTGCCAGGAGTTGATCAGACGACAAAATTGGTTATTTCCACAGTTAAAACTCGTTAAACTATCTACAAGCTGAGTCAAATTCTTTCTGCTCACGGTAAAATTAAACGCGCGACAAGCAGCAAACTGAAAAAAAGACACCAAAATTGGCGCTTTTTGCGGTTTTTGTCGTAAGTTTCTTGTTTTCCGATTAAGAGAATGTTTCTTGACTATACTAATGAACAACATGAGCAGAATTTAATAAAATTGAACAATAAAATAAGATCGAACATATTCCAATGTTGCCAAGCTTAAACAAAATACTTTAATTTTCGCTGGTTTTTTCGATATTATTGTCCTATATTCTTTGTTCACCTCTTATTTTTAAATTTTATAAATGTATCTCTCTTGCAAAATAATACACTTCTGTAGAATAATTTAATTTTCAACTTAGATATATACTAATAACTAGGGTATTTAGTTCAGAGAGGAAAAATTCATAAAATAGTGAGTTTTATCGAATCGTGTCAATAAACCACATTTTGAAACAATAATGGAAAATTTTCTGCTAAAAATTAATGAATAAAATGTACTCCTCAGACTGACTTCATTAAAACAAGACAAGACGCATTGCAATATTGCCAAAATTACGTACAAATCGTTGAATTTTGGCGGTATTTGACCGTTATTATTCATTACCCTATATTTAGTATACAATTTTATTTTATAATTCTGAGATAATGGAGTTTAATAGAAAAAAGTAACGACACCAAACTGAAGAAGACGCCCAGGAAAGGACAATAAGGGGCTTAAAAAGGAACAAGGGCGCTCCAAATTACTGAGGACCTGTGGGTGGACAAGGGACTATGGCGGTTAGGCGTCGCGGGGCCCGAGAGACCGCTGTTAAAGCGGCTCTTTATCTATATATGTAACAATACAATAGTTTGTCGTTACACTCGGCGTAATTCAGATTTTCCTAAGAAACATTCTCTTAATCGGAAAACAAGAAACTTACGACAAAAACCGCAAAAAGCGCCAATTTTGGTGTCTTTTTTTCAGTTTGCTGCTTGTCGCGCGTTTAATTTTACCGTGAGCAGAAAGAATTTGACTCAGCTTGTAGATAGTTTAACGAGTTTTAACTGTGGAAATAACCAATTTTGTCGTCTGATCAACTCCTGGCAAGTCACAGGCTATAATCCGCCAAAAAGGCCGATTTTAAGCAATTTTTGCCAAATTTGGCAACATCTTGGTGACAATTTTTTTATGAAATGGTCAAATTCGGATTCAGCGCCAAAAATTACATAGGAAACCATGGAATTAATGCTACCCGGTGTTTTTGGAGGCTAAAATTTCTATCCGCCCGGACTCAAAAAGCGTCGTCGCTCCATAAAGCTGTTCACAAAAATGATGATATCTCGCGAACCAAAAGTTTCCCAGCGAGCTATAATATATCGATGGATGCGAAATCGAACGAACTATCGATTAGACAACTTTTTATTCAAATTTGAAGATAGCCTTTTTGGGTATTTGCGGATATGTAACATTTGTCGAATTTAAAAATCGGAAATTTGGCAATAATGCATGTTAAAATTAATGCGACATTAAAAACATGGTCATTTCCTAAAAGTGCGTAATTTTTAGAGAATTTTCGTTAAAACCGCAACTTCATAGCTCAATTTTGATGCCACTTACGGAATTTGCCTGTTTTCAACTTGGCAACGCTGTAGCGCGCGGGAAAAATTTCGGGTGAACTTGCCAATGCCGGAAAAAGGCGTGTCTTGTGATAGGGAACAACATATCCAACTCCGGGCAAAATCCAAGCGTAGGGTAAAATCGCCGATTTTGAATAACCCTCTTTTCTTCCTTTAATCTGTATCGACAATAATTTGCTTCTATATCGTCTTCCAACGTTTTTTTTCAATACACTACACGCACGCAGTTTTAAAGTTAAAACAGTCAAATAGCTTTCCAGTGAGAAAGAAAAACCGGTTTCTGCGCAGAAATATTCATATTGCGAAAAAAGGATGTGTTTGTCTCACCGCTTTTATGCAACGTTTTTGGATATCGAGTAAGGCAAGCGCATCAGCTCTGTAATTCGAAATCAGGATCGGAAGTTCTGTCTTTTGAACTAGCAGAACCGGACGTTCTATAGTTTGAATCTGTTCTAATGGCTGTCTTTTGATTTAATGTAATGAGGATGGCACGGCACATCAGTGAAAAAGGGCAAGTGATTTTTATAAATGGAAACATTGGTCCCTCTCCATCTAATTATAGTGCTTATATTTGAAAATCTCTCGACAATTCGAGAACCCTTTTTAGCTTCAAATTTGATTAGATGCACTGCGTAGGAAAATGGATCTCAAGTATACCACTTTAGCACCAGTAGTCCAGCGAGCTGACTCTTGAAATTGATAGACAAAGTGATGGAGAAAGATGACTAACTGAAAATAAGGCGATCCTATTCTTGGAAGCGGGTGGTTGCATTGGACAAAGTACGTAAGTAATAGACTAACTGACGGCAATCCACGAGAGAACTTATAGTTAGTCAGTCATTTTCTCCCTTAGAGTAAAAGAGCCAACCATTTCAACCAATAGGATCGTTCCATACTTCCTATGTCCTCGTTGTCTATCGCTTTGTCTATCAATTTCAACGACCAGCCCATAGTATTATCTTCCATTTTTCAAAGCAGCGTTGCAGTCCTAAACCAAAGCCGAGACCATACAGCTTTCCTTTTTTCTACCTCACATGATAATGTATAGCTCAACCCTTATTTTCTTTCAACGCAGCCAGAGAAGATGCTTCTATCAGCCGCGCCATCTCATCCAGCCATCTCTCAAGGGCTGGACTGTAAAGAGTTCTGTATCCTTGAAAAACGAAGGCGCAACTAACGAAGGAAAAGGCAAACTAATAAGCACTCAGCACCTTAATGAAAACCTCCTCGAAACCCCGCGGAAGAAAGGCGGCCGAGATCCAAAGAAAAATTGCCCTTCTGCTCTTAATTACAACGAGGACCTGGAGACGAAACTCGGGGATGGTATCGGCCCATCAGATCAGCAAACATAAAACTCACACCACAGAATCACTAACACACCCGAGTGTATCAATCGGTGGTCGTTGCATGCGGGATCTTATCACCCGACACATCTGCAAACTTTCCGCAATAACCCTTCACCCTCTTTCCTTTCAGCCAGTCAGGGTCGGGGGAATGTTGGTCACTCTGTTTTATTTACTGCTCTGCCTCTGGAAGTCTATCGGTCTTACGGTCCTAGCGTGACCTATTCACAACATTTTCTCCTTTTTCTTAGACCGGGGGAGGGGGGGGGGGGGGGGTTCGACCTGCTCAACAAGCCTCCCCACTTCCTGCCTCGCAAGGAGCGCAGTGCGAGATTTGATATTTGCCGGTCAAGCTGTGCCTTGACATATAAAGGCGACGTTAAGGATATTAGATTGTAAGCTAGAAGGTCAACGATGCAGGGTGCAGGCAATTTTATTTCTCCGGGTGAAAAGTTATGGATTTTCATCGCTGTGAGTTTATGATAGGAGATTCTGTTGTTTTCTTTCTTGCGTCCTTGAGAATTAAGGTAGATGTTGGAGCCTGCATGGAAAGGAGGGAAAAAGAGATCGTCGTTCCATAGTCCTTGCAAGATACAGATAACTTCTTTTGAAGATTAATTATTTCGTTAGATTATTATTATACGGAATATATTTTTTGTTACGATACAAATCTGGTTGGTGCCAATTATTTTAAACAATGCTTCCAACGCTGGTGGTTTTTTGGTAAACTAGAAAAAAAAATCCGAAGGAGCCTCAAAGTTTCTGCAATATAAGTATTTTATCTCGATTAAACACTCGTTTACTTTTACAGAGCTGCAAGTATAAAAATAATGTCAATGGTTATTAGATTCTCGATTGCACAATCCTTAGGAAATCTGTAGTAACCGAAACTATATTTCTGACAATTGTCATCATGCATCTGCAAATGATTAGTAGCACTTTCAAAAATCTGGCACCGGCCACTATAGATCACATGCATACATTCAGGAATCTTTGCCCGTGTGATGGAAAATTTTGAAATAAGAACATGACCAGTGATTGTTTTAACATTAGGCACGAACAGAGGTTTCTCATTTCAAAGTTGATTTTGTCAGCATTTAATTACGATCAATGTGCCCTGTGTTTGATCTTAGTGGGAGAACACTTGGCGAGAAACTCATCGTGAATCCCGTTTCTAACTTTACAATCTACATTTTTTAATCACCTCACCTGTAATCATATTTCTCAATTACTTTATTAGTTTTCTCCACGATAAACATATAGTCACGTCAGCGCCTGTAAGAGCTAGTCCCTCTAGGACATCACAGGACCGGATTTATTTCCCAAAAAATCTTATTTACTCATTGACTGACTGACGAAAATCGCTCCTTTGACGTAGGAGTGTGGAGCGTATTTCAGTTTTCACGTGAGTCCAGAAATAGAATTTCACAGAGGACAGGGATCACGTCAAAAGCGAGGTAGGTACGCTCGTACGTCAAAGGAGCGACGTAAGTGGAAACTTCTTTTTTGATTCGAATAATAGGGGCTCCTACAGCACAATGTTTGGCTGCTTCCATGATGAAGTATCTTTTTCTCCTTTTATCTACTTTTGGGGTTCCAAAAAGAAGACATGTTGTTGTCATTCCTTGATTAGCCCCAAGCGACAAGTTTCATTTTCCCTATCAAGTAGTAGTCAAAAATAGTTACAAGACATAGCGCACAAATGTGCTCCAGCACGTAATATCAACATCATCAATAATTGTTCGAGAGAGAGTAAAAAAAAAGGTCAAAGACAAACTGTGGGGAGTCCGTAGTAAGCATGCGCTTTCTCTGTTTATATGTTGGCTTTGAGAATCCTCAGGGGTTTTACACCCCGCGTATGCCGATGAATATTCTGCTTTTTGAGACAGTAGGACCTCTCTTCTCTTTCGGGGGCCTTGGAAGCCCATCGATTTTGATTACTAAAGTTTTGATTATAGGGGTTCCTTCATTCTTTCCCAAGCCCCATTTGAATCTTTGAATGCTATATTTTTGAGGTTATTGTGGGCTCCTTTAGACCTCTTGGACCGCATTAATACCACTAAATGTTTCAATCGCAAATCCTCAGGGACCCAAATATTTCAAACTAGCGAGCCCTCCATTATTCGTGGCATTAGTAGAGAGATACTCTACTTACAGCGTTTCTCACTCGTTCCGACCAGTTCGCCTTCAATACCTCGGCAGGCAATGTGAGCTACTTGGGAGCAGTAATAGTTGCTGGCAGCGTTTCGGCCACGGTTACTCGATTTGTTCATAGCTGTGGTGACTCAATACTTCAATCAGATTGTTCCTAACTTGTTTCGATCAGTTCGCCTTCAAAATCTCGATGGGCAATTTAAGCTACATGGGGGTAGTAATTGTCGCTCGCAGCATTTCGGCTATGTTTACTTCATTTGCTTACGGCAGCAGAGGTTTAAGAAGGTTTCTTTCCATTTTTACCTGTCACTTACTTGCTCTATTACAATTTTTCTGAAATACTTCCTCACAGATTGCAATGTATTACAATTACATTCAAAACTATGGGATCCCGTTTATCTTTTTTAATATCTCGTGGGACCCGATGATACCTACAAATATGGGAGTTTCAATTCCTAGGGGGGCCCGCCGTTGCTTTCTTACAATTGCAATTGGACCGCGTTAAACAGAAAGGAACCAAGCCGCATCAGCTATAGCCAAATTTAACTAAGCAATAGAATTTTTTACATGAAAACAGTTGTGTGAATTTTTATGCAAATTTCAGTGGATTTTCTGCATAGTTCTCCTTCTCAGCAAATCCCTTAAAATTTTCGAATTAATACGCAGAAACGTTCTCCTGTAAAAAATTAAGTTGCCGAGTTAAATTTGGTAGTATCTGAAAGGGCTTGGTTCCTTTCTGCTAAAAGCGGCCCAATTGAAGTGCATATTTTTTTTCTCTTCAACCTTAACCCTGGAGTTATCTTTCAGATTTTCAATTAAAGCCTCCGAAGTTCACGGAGTAATGTAGTGATTGCCAAATGCTTAAGTGATAAATAGTCATTCCGTCAGCTAATTCTATGAGTAATTTCGTATTAGGCCTCCTATTGAGTAAGGCAGTTATAACAATTAAGCCAAGGAGGCTTTATACAGTTGTTTATTTTAAGGGGGTTTTCAGTGTTTTTTCCCCTCGAAATTTCCTTTTAACACTCTCTGCTCTAGGCTACGACTTAGTATCTAGGTACTACACAAACATCATGATATTTTGTTACCTCAAATTACAATTGGTTTGATATACGCTAAAAATAGACTAAGTTCTACTAAAGTCTAACTCTTCCCTTATACTTGTGCGTGCAATGCCAAAAATCCTGCTAATTCACACTGGAAAAAAGTCGCTTAGATCGAGAGTCCGACCCTTAAAAACATTGACAAGAAAAACTACTCTTGATTCAATCGGACTTTTTGCTGGAATCAAAAGGAAATGCGCCTAAATCAAGAGGCTCAGCTCTTCGATTCTAGGAAAAGTCGGATTGAATCAAGGGTATTTGTTCTTGTCAATGTTATTAGGAGTCTGGACTCTGGATCCAAGCGACTGTTTTTTGCAGTGGCACTTAAAAATGTTTCAGGGAAATTTTTCTAGGCCTCGTATTGAAGTAAATAATTACCGTCCTCTCACACCCGCAGATTTTTTTTCCAACTTCCAAACTCCCGTTCTTTTTTAAATCCAGCCCATTTGTGGTGCACCACAACTAAACACATAACACGTTTGTGAACGATCGTAGACGATCTTTATCGAGCAGATAACGCTTCATAGCTGCACCCAGTAGCACAAGCACGTAAGCCGCCAGGCTATTAGGTTATACAACACATAGCACTCCACGAGGCGTGCAAAGAACACAACTATGAAGCCCTCCGACAACGCTTCAAATTAACACCAGGAATTTAAAAGCAATAATCACAAAGTAACGCCGCACCGGCAAGGAACGGGCGCTGGCAAAGGAACGAACAGGAAATAAAATAGGAACGGTAACTAAATGGGAACAACTTTATGATTAACTTTACTGCATTTCATGAATGAAAGAATAACGCGCAACTTTCCCCGCCCCCGCCCCGCCGGCTGCCCTCCGCGGGGCTCATTGTTTGCATGGAACACGGTCTGTATTTTCATTCGGTCTCGTTCTTTCTTAACGAGTCTGAATTGTTATATTAAAGTCCGTAAGTCTCTAATTATTCAGAAAGGTTTTGATTCACTAATAAGGGTGCCGGGCGCGCCAGAAGGAGGAGCTGCAGGGGAAAAAATCAAAACGCCGCGCGGTTCAGGGGCCGGCCGCTGGGAGCGCTCCCGGCAGCGGCTCGCCCCTCGCTCGGGACAGAAATTATTACCGCTCTATCAGCTCGGTTCAGTTCGCAGATGTAGCGCCCGTGGCGCCAACGTGTTCCGTGTTTCGATCGCGGTTGAAGTTCCGTGCGATCCAACGCTCAGCTCTCTCAGTTCCGTGCGCTACCGGATTTTCTTTCCGCCATAGTATTCGTTAGATAGATCGTTGACTTCTTTGTATAATTATCTGGTGTTTTTTTTTTTTTTTTTTTTTTTTTTTTTTCCCAACACAGATTCACTACCCAGAGGAAGTCCTTTTGTAAACGAATTATCTAATTTCTGAGCGAGATTGGATACATTTTCAAGCGTGTTCGATAGCGGCGCGATTCGTTAAAGAAAACGCTGTACAAGTGCACCGTTTGGATCTTTCACCGATTTTCGGCTTCTAACTGCCAAGAATTTTGGAATGGAATCCTGCCTCTGATCTCATTTGGATAATGTGCTCCTCGATAAAGAATCGTGTCTGTGTTTTATGATTTTTTATAATCCAGAAAAAAATTAAATTTATGTTTTAAATAATTGTCCCCCGAAGATTTGTCTCACTCGCTGATCTGCTGTGCGCATTTCAAATTGATAGTGCGAATTTTGAAGTAAATAATTGCAATTTTCGATCTGAATAATTTAGTGCGGAAATATATAATATATATAAAATATATATAAATATATATACATATAATTCGCCAGTGTGAATTCTCTGTTTTTCGGGAAGTGAAGAGAAAAATCCCACCCGCTCGGATTTTCTCGCCGCCGGGTACGAGTGTTCGGATTTGAATCGCGGTGTCATCCGCAGCGTCCTCGGGAGTACGGGCGGGAGTAATATTGCCCGTCAAAAGTGTTGGTGACAGCGAAACAAGCACCGAATCCGCGCTCCCTCTTCGGGGGATCAATGTGAAGTGCACGCACCCGCAGCGGTTCTCCAATGCAGCGCACGGGCACATCCTGCGGTTTTCCGTAATGCTTTTTATCGACGGAAGCTCCAAGTGCGCTCCACAAAGCCCGCCCGATTGCCGGTGGCTCAATTTTGTAAATGTGCTCTAGTGTGCCGTAAAATCGTCGCTTTACGCCCAAGTGATTTTTGCCTGTATTGTGTTTCGGTTTCCCTCTCATTCTATCACTGGAACGAAAAAAAAATATGCACGCCATTTTATTCACTGCCAAAAATAAAAATTAATTTTCAGTTCGGTCGGATTGTATATACTCTGGTTTCTAGTTGTAAATTTTACAAACCAAATGGTGTCTATAGCGGTTCGAAAGTGTAATAAGACTCCGCTTTGTTTTCTTTCGTATTTATTGTGGATTTCGCGCTAACTTGGTCCCTCCGTGCCGAACCGTCAATGCGCCTGTGGATTACGCTGATATCGCGCATCGTGTCGCAGTCATCGCCCGTAATTTTGACCTCCGTCTCGTCATCCGAATGACCGTGGGCCACTTGAATCCGAGCGCCGAGCCCCGCCATGCGTCCTGATCGACTCGAGTCCGCGCTGAGCTTCGCGCTCGCACTCCTCCTGATGCTGTTCCTCGACGTCTCCGGGACGAACGACACCTGCCCCAGCGTGTGTCACTGCAAGTGGAAGTCCGGCAAACGGACGGTGGAGTGTGTCGACCGCGGACTCATCACCATCCCGCAAGGCATCGACCCCGAGACCCAGGTCCTGGACATGTCCGGCAACAACCTCCAGATCCTCCCGCGGGAGACCTTCGCCAAATCCAGCCTTCTCAACCTCCAGAAGCTCTTCCTCCGCAGCTGCCGCCTGGGGCAGATCGACGAAAAGGCTCTGCGAGGTCTGACCAACCTCGTCGAGTTGGACCTGTCCCACAATCTACTGACATCAGTGCCAACTTTAACGCTAGCCGATGCGCCCTCGTTACGGGAGTTATCTCTAGCGCAGAACCCGATTTCAAAATTAGATGCGAACGCCTTTCAAGGCATCTCGGGGTTGATCAAGCTCGACCTATCGCACTGCGAGCTTCACATCATCGCTGCCAACGCATTTCACTCGGTCGAGTCGCTTGAGTACCTGCACCTGGACGGAAACCGGCTCAGTGAGCTGAGGCCCAAAACGGTCGACGTCCTGAGCAAGTTGCACGGGGTAGCGCTACACGACAACCCCTGGTTCTGCGACTGCCACCTCCGCGCGACGAAGATCTGGCTCACGAACCATAACATACCGTACCCTGTACCTCCGGCTTGCGAGGCGGGTCCCCAACGGCTGCAGGGCCGCACCTTCTCCGAGCTGTACGTCGACGATTTCGCCTGCAATCCAGACATCAAGCTCGACTCGAGGTATGTGGAGGGCACGGTCGGAGACAATTCCACCATCCTCTGCCGGGTTATCTCCGAGCCCCCTGCCCGGATAACGTGGCACTGGGCCGGACGCCAGCTCACCAACAACTCCGCCTTCACAGTCCACCAGAGGGTCTACATCCTGGAGGACTCCTTCACCTCGGAATTCGACCAGGTCAGCTCCCTCGTCATCACGAATTCCCAAGAGACCACGTCGGGAAGTTTCTTCTGCCTGGCGAAGAACGCCGCGGGCAGCGCCGAGGCCAACTTCACGCTGCACGTCAGCAAAAGGATAGCCGGGATCGCGCTGCTGGGCAACGGGCAGATCGCCGGCCTGGGCGCCGCGCTCATGACCCTGATCGTCTTCATCCTGATCGTCATCATCTACCTGCTGTTCCGGATCAAGCGGACGTCCTACTCGGACACCAAGTCCCCGGCGGCGATCGAGATCGTCTCCAACGGGGTGGTCGCCCACAAGGCGGCCATCACGCCGGTCATCGAGACGTCGTCGTTCACGGAGCGGAAGTTCCCGACCGGGAACGGGAACGAGCCGAACCCCGTGCAGAAACCGCCGCGACTCGCGGAAGTGCCGAATCACTCGTACACGCGGACCTCGAACCCAGACCTCATCAACGACACGCGGTCCCAGACGACGGACCTCCGGCCGGGCAGTGGCGAGTACACGCGGACGAGTGAGTGCCTGTACCCCCAAGGGCTGTGGGAGGCGAGCCAGCAGCTCTCGTCGTCGCCGAACGATTTCGATAGCAACGATAAGACGCCGATCATCTCCGGTGATAAGGGGGGGTTCCCAGTGGAGGACTTCCGGATGAGCGGCGAGTACCCTAGTGACTTCGGGCTGCCGCAAGGCGCGGTGTCCCCGACAGGATCAGTGCCTAGTGCCAAGACGCTGAGGGTGTGGCAGAGGGGTGTCCCCGTTCTACCGCCGGTTTCGGCGCTCAAGAGGGTGCTGACAAGGAGCTCGCCCGATGAGGGGTACCAGGAGGGTTGCGGGACGGACGTTTGAAGGGGCTGCCAGGCCTTGTTTTTTATACCTTTTTCGTCGCGTTCGGAGTCCCGATTTTTCAATGATTTATGATCTTTCTGCGCATCACATCATCAGAGAGTTTTATAGGTTGAAATTGTTCCATAGTTTGGACGAGCAATTTTCACACCGTTTCATCCTTCTTAAGCATCAATACTTTTCTGAGTAAACGTAGCGGAAAAATTGAAAATGTAAGAATACCACCAAAAAAAAATGTTATGACTTTTATCAAAATACAAAACTTTACCAAATTTTCAATTTATTCGCTGCGAGTTGTTTCGCGAAATAGAAATGTAATATCGAGAAAGATATTAAATGTGAGTTCTGACTACAGTTTGGATAAATCACGTGAAGAGTAATTGCCTGGTGGAGGATGCTGTGCGCCAAGAAAAAAAATTAAGGGCAGAACAGATAACATTGCTTAAATCATTGAAAAATCGCCATTCTGATATTTAGTACAATTTTTGCGACGGCTGTGATTTTAAATTTGCGTCGAGACTCCGTGCTGCAGGACCCTGCAATTCGTTCCCTCGCATCCCTCATACAAGAGACAGGTGATCTGTTGAATTTTTCTCATTTCTCTACAATGTGATATTAGTTTTTAATTTTTTAGTAGTCAGTTTATTGTTAAGTTTTGTCAAGTCATACCGGCATGCAACGTTATTCCAACTGCGAGAGGTGCGACTTTAATACCGTTTTTGAAAACGCGACCTCAGTCACTTTTGTTTTATCATATTCCTTGAACTTACGAAGAGAAGGCTAATTTGAATGTCATTCTAATGGGGGGAAAAAGATCCTGAATTACAGCGCTTATGGATCAAGATCTTTTTATTATTTTGAGATTTTGAATAAGTATAAGTATTGCGGTTGAAGTTTGACTGAGGTACCTATGAGACTTTTTTATGTGCTCAATACTATTTTCTCGCGATTTTACCTCTCCAAATGTACTCATTCATTCATCCATCAGTATTTCTGGTGTGTAACGGACCCTTTTCATTGGACTACACGGAAAAAAATGGATTGGTGATTCAACAATTGAATTATTAACAAAGATGTCTTACGTGTTTCAAATTTACATTTTACATAGCAGAAAGCCAATTTAACCACGAGGATGGTTTTAAATTAGCATTTTTGTATTGTAAAATCTAGGTACATTGAAACATGTCAAACACTACAAAATTGTTGAATCAGCAATTTCATTTTTTTCCGTGTACATACGATCAGTCCTGATTGTAAGCGTATCAACGTAATTTTGATATTTTGCGCTAATATCCCGGAAAATACACCAGCCGGTGGTCCTTATAACCCTTTGGGGTTAAGATCCTTTTGTAAATCCTCATTTCCTCTCCGAGTGCAAGTCAATGCCGTGAGCGAAAACTCCCACTTGGAACGACGCGCTCCGTGCAAAAAAGTTGACGTGCTTTTCGGTCGTTTAAACTCGCGCAAAGCCCGGAATTTTACTGCCACTTTTACATTTACGGTGTTTTTTTATTATGTTTATATCGACGGAGTCTCAAAACATGTCAGGCGGTAGCGCGCCTTTCCCGGCTCGACGGGATAATTCGCCGCATTCCATAATCCCTGAGCAAATATTAGGTTTAGCCGGGATGCAAGTTGTATGCGGATGAAAATTCCGCAGGCATTATACCCTGCGAAATTAGTTTTGAGTCTCGTATGAGGCTTACGAAGCGCCCTGATTTTGCATTTATGCTGATGACTTTAACAAGCGTTATCCGTGGATTAGTGTCGTAACTTGTCACTTCTAATTGAAAATCAAGATATGAAATACAACCACTCGGTGTGCACTCCCGACGAGAGAGTTGGCTCAAACGTGCAGTGCCTCGGCTGATTTTGAGAAAAATTGAATCGTTTGATCCTCAAACTTTTTTTCAGTCCACAGAAAAAAAGAGACGGGTTGTTGGGTGTCATGGACATTTCCAATTAATTTTGGTAGGACCCCAATAAATTACACAAACTGATTGCGGTAGACGCACTCGTGCGACAGTATGTTAGAGTTTTTTAGCCAACGTGCTATATTCTGAATTTGCCTAACGTTGGCTAAATTGCTGAATTTGGCTAAAAAACTCCAACATACCCAATAAATTAGGTTACCAACCCAAATTGTGCGGTGCGACCCCAAATTGAGTTGCGATACTACAAAAATTAATTGGAAATGCCCATTATCATCCAAAAAGCGGGGTAGTGCCACAATTTTAGGGGGTAACCCCTAACACTTTTTTCCCGTACCATATATTGCTAGGTACACGCAGAGAAGAAGGTTGATGCTTATTGAACATCGAACTTTGTCTGTCACAAAAACCGTACCTTGGTTCATCCTATAAGTAATAAAACTTTGGCTACCTGCACCGAAAAACTTGCTTATTTAAATGAACCAAGATTCACTCCTTGCAACCGAATTTGTTTTCTTAGTATGTATCAAAAGAAGTTATCCTGACATTCATCACGCGTGCGAATGATACATTGCATTATTTGTATTGAATACGATCCCTCGTCCTTTTTCTCTTACTGAGGGCCCTCTAAGTCTTCTCTCAAGAGGAACCTACTTTAGGACCTTTTTGGCAACCTCTTTTCCGCAATTCTCTGTATCTGACCATACTTACCTTATTCGTTGTGCCATCACGAAATATGGTTTTTTGACCGAATACAGAGTGCGAAATGCAATTGGCGGCGACGTTAAAATTTAGTTCGTCGCTGTCCATAAGTTACGTGAGAATCTGTGGAGTGGGTGGGTGTACATAATTTTTGACCGCGAGTTAAGGGCTGAGAAGGCGTTTGGTTCAGCGTCACGTAACAGCGCGTGTACACACAGAATTTCAAAATGTTCTTCTTTATTCTTTTTAAATCTTAAATTTTAGTTTTTTCGTCTTACTCTTTCTTGTTTCTTGGAATCCAGAAACTTATAATTAACATAAGCTGTGTCCTTCCCCCGATTTTCCCGAGATAATTTCTTTCGCGGGTTTTTTCTTGTAAAATACGGGAGGGATGTCGAGACAAATTTTACATCATTATTATGGGAATGTCTAGATCAGCGTTTCGATCGTTTTACGAGGGGTGGGTAGTTGTCAAAAAATAAAATAAAAATCACGTCACATACACTGAAAAACAAATTACGGGCTACATAGACATATCGTCCTTTCTAGGCTCAGAGGCCGAAAGTTCCAGGTGCTGGACCGTAGCTTCGATTTCTCCGGGCGCTACACCCGGAACTTTCGGCCTCTGAGCCCGGAAAGCGGACGGTATGTCTACATAGCCCGTAAGTACGGCTTCCACGGCCGAAGTTTTTTTTCAGTGTAATTTATGGATAGCCCCTCACGTTTTCCTCGCGGAAAAGTACGAATTTGCAGACATGCACGAGCCGGCAGCCGTGGTTGCAACCGCGACGAAAGGAAGGGGAGCAAATCAATAAAGGAAAATAATGTGCGTTAAAGCGGTCGGTGCGAGGACGGCAAAGAGAGAGGTGTCGAGGGGGTGGTGTAATACTTTCTTGAATAAAGGGGCCCATAAGTTGTTGTTCTAATTCCTCCTTCATGATAGTAGCTCACCTTCCTTTCACCGTAGCAGGAAATCGAAAGGGCGCCCGGGCATTTCCAGTGGCACTCGCCGAGGCGAGCCCCCCACGCACTGATCATCTATTTCTCCGCCCTGGAACCATTAACCGGCTCCGATATCTATTTCTAGAGAGGGAGCTTCCCCCGTCGGAGGCTTTCGCCCCGGAAAATTCCAGACGTGAGCACCCTTTCCCCGAACTTTGAAGATCACGTCGTGGGGACCCTCTTGAAATCTTTCTTTCTCCCTAGTTTTTGCCCCACCCACCACCACTGTTCATAAACTTTATTAATCCTTCAAATAGATTAGGGGGGTAAATTTTTAGGTATGTACGTAATGGAGAATTTGCACGCACGCGAACTATTGTTTCATCTGAGAGTGATTAAGAAGCTGATTTTGCAGGATTTTTCATAATTTTTTGCTGATACGGGAAATGGTCTAAAAAGATATTTAAAAGTGAGAAAATGCACCGACTAGTGACGTCATCTGGTGGCATTTCCCATGTAAACACATGCATTTTAGATATATTTAGATATATTATATTAGATATATATTTTAGATTATATATCAGATCATTTTGTCATATCTCCTTCGATGATCGTCAATTTATGAACCAAGGGTATCCTTGCCTTCAGTTCACTCAGTAGTTTCCACTTAGCCACGAAATTCATCTTGCAGACACCTGCAAATTCTCCAATGCAGAATTTCCTAAATTTGACGTCCACTTTGACAGGATCAATCCTTCAGTCATTCATACTAAAAAAAAAAGAGTGGGTAAAATATGCAATTTTCTTGGCCATTGTTCATCATTGAGGACTTCTGTGATTTTCCCTGCTAGAGAGTTTACTTCGTTTTTTTCTTTTTGATAATAGAATGTTTATATGTATCTAAAGTATATTCATTTTCGTGTTCAAGTGGAAACTACCGAGTGTACTGAACACGAGGATACCCTTGCTTCATGAATTGAACAATTATTGGAAGAAATATGACAAATGATCTTATTTGCTAAAATACGTGTGTTTAAATGGGAGACGCCGCCAGATGACGTCACTAGGCGGTGCATTTTCTCATTATTAAATCTATCATCATACTATTCCCTCAATCAGAAGAAAATTGTGAAATTACTGCAAAATCAGCTCTTTAAGCACTCTCAGGTGAAGCAATAAAAAAAAGTACGTTGAAGTACAGCTTCACTTTACCAATTTATTCCGCAATTCCTTGGTGTTTTTATACCTCATACTGAAAAAAAAAAAAACTACTTTGCCATCTCCGCTAGGATACCTGTCATATTCTATCTACAGTACTCTCTTGTTAACCAGACTAGATTGTCTTGTATGGAAGGAAGAGTCGTTTGCCAGTGACAAGGAATCTTGTGATGGTGTAACAAGACTCTAGTTTGCCCAGCAATGCAGGTTGGTTTGAACAACAAGGATCCTTGTAATGATAACAATGTAGTAAATTTAAACTTTTTTTATTAAAGTTTATCCTGCAAGCAGAAGACATGATCATGTTTGCGTGGCTTATTCCCTTTCGCCTGAGCGCAGAACATCGAGGAAAGAAATATTTGACACAAATGCTTCAATTCCATTCGTGAATCAAATAATTCCATCCATAAATGAAATAACGCAATTCCCCTAATCTTGACCGTATCTTCCCTCCCGGAGGAACCCGTGTTTGCACTAGTCCCCGGGCCCTGCGGGACGATCACCGTCTCGGATAAAAACGGATCCGCGCTGCTCCGTCCCCGTTTTATCAGTTTCGTCTCGATTGTCAAAAACAGAGGAACAAGCAAAACATATCACTCCGCGTCTGAAATCCAAAATAAATATTCCTCATCGTTCGGAAAAATAAATCTAATTTCTCCCCCCGTTCGGCTCCCTCTCCACGGGCCCTCTGGAGCTCTCGAAGCCTCGCTCCGTCGGACGTGGAGGAAGACAGCGTCATCGATATTCCGCGCGGTGTTGCCGCTCTTCGCGACGGGGACGCGCCGATCCCGGCGGGATGACGTCGTGCGAAATTCGGCAACGTTGACGGGATGTATGGATTCCTTTTGTTTTGGAAGCTCTCGTTTCTGGAGACGTGGAAGACATTACGTACCTACGCCACGAGGTAGTGGATGCAGGGACGGGGTATTTGTACTTCGATAGGGGTTGGAGGGGGTGGAGGCTACGAGGTACGCCTTGGAGCGGTGCTGTGTGAAAAAAGACGTTCGATCGGAGGATGAAATATCCTGGAACGTAAAATGCATGTACATGGCAAAACGGCTGGTTTCGTATTGGCCATTAATTTCTACGGCCAATATCTGCTTTCAGACAGGGAGTAATACAGAAAACGGTTGAAAAGTTAAGCCATCAAACATGTTAATTTTGTCATTGTTTGCTGAATATAATTTCTACGGCAAAGATCTGCTTTCAGACAGGGAATAATACAGGAAATGGTTGAAAAGTTAAGCCGTCAAACATTTTGTTTGAAAACCACGGACCCTCTCAACCTCCAAAATCTATGTAGTCAGATATTAAAGGAAATTGACGTATACTCTAGCGCCTTCAAATGCGGGCTATAGACTTCAAAAATACTGGAGAGTACGAATGGATATCTCCTAAATTGTTCTCACGTTGTTGGTAGGCTCATTGTCAGTAAAACGAGTTCTTGTGAGTCTGTGTTGATACTTGCAGAGCATTCTTGTCGTTTTAAAAGTACTTAAAAATATGTGTCCTCTTCCTAGCGTTTCCAGAACAACAAATCGAGTTTGCCTTAGATTGACTTAAATTTTCAAATCTAGGTTTTTTTCTTTTAAAGGAAAACAAACCAAATTTGTCTAAAATGAACCGATAGCGCGACGCTGAAGTTGAATATTGAAGTTTCGCAAAATAATTGGAAATGTCTCAAAAATTACCGTTTTTTCTAGTCGGAGTGCAGCATTTGTATACAATATCGCATCGTCAGAAGTTGTTGACTTATGACTGATTGTGAGCCCTAACATTGCATTCTCGCAAAAAAATTTAACTTCTTTTTGCAGAATTCTCACTCGAATTAGTTTACATTTGTAAACTATCTCAACCTGGTCAAATTGATCCAAAAGTGTGTAAAATCAAAGAGTGCCGTGTAACTTAAGTCATAACATTGAAATCTCTAAAAAAATTGAACATTCCTGATAAGATTAGTATTCAAACTGAATTGACCCGTTTATTTGCCAAATCACTTGCGCCAATTTCTATTTTGGTGGCAGAGGGGTTGTTTTTTCTTTGTTTTCTCTGGTAAAATCAATTATATCCGATTTCAATCCAACCTTTTCAAAGAACATACAAATTTTGGATTCGAAGATCGCCAACAAAGCGAATAAAACGGTTTTTCTAGTTTTTCTCGCATCCGCAATTTTGGCGCCTACGTGATTTGGAAAATGATCGGTTCAATTATCGATCAGAATGCGAGGGTAAACGACGCAATTTCAGAGCGCGACGCGGCAATGCTGCCAAGTTCGCAAATGTTCCCTCCTAAGCCTTTCACACGGCAACGCAGGGCTGCAGGGATCCCGTCACGATTGACACACGGATGAGGGTTTAGGGAAGATTGAACAGCGCTTATCGTATTTGGATTCCGCGGCAGTCGAGTCGTATGGGGGGAAAGGGGGGGGGGGGGGGGGTGGGAGCTGCTTTGGGTTCATTTATTTGCACCGCGTCGGGGAAAATTAGGTTAGGAAACCTTGGCACCGACTACGGGTGCACTCTCGCCAGCGAACGGGGTGCGCTTTGAAAAATGACGTACCCAGCATGGGAATACCTTTTAGTGACGTTGCCGTCCGCCGCGGAATAAATGCAGATATCCCTTTGGTGACGTCATTTTAGCCAAATTCTCTGTAAGGGGGGGGGGTCATAGAGGAGCAAGTCGATTGTGGGAGAATGATCTTCCGAGGGATCTTCATTGGTAATGAAAAATCGCCACGCGCAAATTGCACCGGCACAATACTACTCACCGTCCTGAGGAAAAATGCAGTATGCAAATCCAAACGTTGTCATATATATTTTGTGCATCCATGAAATGATTCAAAACCGTGTTTTATACAGATATTCGGAAGTTATACGTAATTCCTGCTTGACACTACTAATTGGACTGCATTTCGCAATTTGGAATTATAAATTCTGGCCCGGTTTAAAAACAACGTATGTGCTATTAGTTTCCCTGTGCACATACGTGTTTTTTCAAATGAGACAGAATTCATAGCTCCAAATTGCAAAATACAGTCCAATTAGACTGCGTTAAGCAAAAAGGAACATCAAGGAAGGAACAACGAGGTGGCAACAGAAAAGGAAGCCACATCAGCTTTTGCCAAATTTAACGGATCAATTTATTTTTTACATGAAAACGGTTGGGCGACTGTTTCTGCAAATTGCAGAAAATTTTCTGCATAGTACGAAGTAAATTCCTTAAAATTTTCAAAGGAATCTGCACAAAAGTTCTCCTGTGGAACATTAAATTGCCCAGTTACTTGAATTTGACAACAGCTGATGTGGCTTCGTTCCTTTCTGCTAAACGCCTTCCAATTTGAACTCGTTGAAAAGCTCCTAAAAGTTCTTTATTCCGGTTGTCAAAATCTATCAAGAGCCAATTTTCAAAATAACTTCAAACCAAGTTAAATGTCAACGCGTTTCATACCAGAGTGTTACGGGGATTTGCTCAGGTAGTTCGGCAACTGCTGTGACGGAGATCCCTCCCTGGTCCCGGTCGCGGAAACTGAACGGAATATCGCGCGCCCATCTGGAAAATATCTCCTAACCGACACTGTTCATGTACTGCAAGATTTCGAGAGGGAAGGAGGTCTCCCTCGTTTTGAATATTCCATTTTCGTGCTTCGCCGTGAGTCCGGATTCAATCGCGCTCCCGCCATCCGCCACACAGTGGATCGAGTCAATATGAGAGTTCGGACAAAATTCGGAAACTTTAAACGCTTGTAACTTCGTTTATACAAAATTTTGAAGTTCTAAAAGTGGCTCCAGTGGTTTCCTCGTCTAATTTTCACGCAGGAGCATCTCTTGAAATTTAAAATGTGACGAAATAAACATCAAAATTTTCAGTTCTAGTAAACAATTTCTTGTCCGGCCTTTCCGACCAACTCGAACCACTGTGCGCCACCACCTTTTACAGTTGTCGAAAGATTCAGCCCCTTCGGGTACTGTGGAAATCCGCGTTTGGCCGTCATCAAACACAAATACTTCATCATTTTAACGTCAGAGTACAAAATTTTGAAGTTCTAAAAGTGGTTCCAATGGTTTCCTCGTCGAATTTTTACCTTAAAGTACCTTTTGAAATTTAAAATGTGACGAAATAAACATAAAAATTTGCTGTTTTAGTAAACAATTTCTCGTCTCACCTTTCAGATCGATTCGATCCAATGTGCGCCACTGCTTTTCACAGTTGTCAAAAGATTCAGCCCCTTCGAGTACTGTGGAAATCCGCGTTTGGCCGTCATCAAACACAAATACTTCATCATTTTAACTTCTGAGTTACTGTGACACACAATATTAGACTTCATTTTGCAATGGGTCATTTTGCGCTAGTTTCAGGATTGTGTTTTGACGCTTGTTTCTTTTTGATCAGCGAAAGAATTCAAGATATGTCCTAGTAGCAACATTTTGCGTTCAATTTTAACCGAGATATCGCGCTTTGAGAAGCTCGGTTTATGACGTCATCCACCGCGGGGGTGACACCCTTGGTTTCTTCCACCTTGTTTTTATCCGAGTTACACGTTGAGTAAAGAGTGTAAATGTGTGTTTCCTTGACTCATGAAAGCAAGGTGGACGACGTCATAAACCGAATTTTTCAAGCGCGATATCTCGGTTAGTATTAAACGTACAAAGTTGCTGTATGGCCAGATCTTATTATTTTTAACTACAAGAATCAAGCACACAAGCAATCAAGCTCAACTAACCCATTAGGAACTACAATATCTGGCTCATCCATAAAAACATTTATGTACACAAAGAAAGTAATTATTTCTAAGCCGAGCTAGAATGCATAGTTCCTTACTGCAAAATGTAGTCCAATTGGAAGCTCACCTGAAAAAAAAATGAAGCATAATTGTGATCAAGTTCTTCCGTGACAGAGCAGTGCGTGAACAGGATTAGTGTAAAATCTGGGCTGGAGTTACGGTTCATTTTCTGTGGGCGAAAGTATCACCCCGCACGAAAAAATGGCGTAACTGCGATCAACATTTTGCATTTTTCCTAGATGCATGTGCAGTTTTTCTAGAATTTCGCAGGATAATTTCTCGTTGATTTTCCCAGGTACAATGAAATATTTCGCCAGGAAAAAATTGAACAAACAAAGAATGCAGTTATGACGTTTTTGCTCCAGGTTGCAGAATAGCAACAAATGCCCGTGAAAAAACAAAGAACCCCAATAACTCGCGAATATCGTTGTTTACCCCACGGAGGAGCGTAACTATGTTTCATTGTCACGAAATTCCCCATCGCGCATCGCATTTTCAAGAAGAAAATCTTGAACCTTTTTAAATTACAATTTCCCCGATTTTTATTCTGATGTCGTGCGAGGATGAGTAAGACTCGGAACAAAAATTGCAGAGGTATATCCTTGTCGAAAAATGAATGCTTTCAGTCCATTTGGCAACCTCGGAATGGACTTAAGCTCCTTCGGGCAAAGAACGATAATATGTGCAATCTGAGATAATTTTAGGGACTCCTCAGACTGTTTGCATTACCTCCTAAAAGATCTTTCTTGTAATGCAATGTTCAAATTTTGCAATCGAAGTCCTCAGCCTCAGTGGCCGTTGTAAAAATGTGAGCTACGTAATGCTTAAATTGATCAGAAACCCCAAAAAACACTTTTTCAGCTGTGTGGACCCCTGTTAGATGGACATTTTATGAAATTGAACGGTTTCCAGCATTAGACAACCCCTGAAAATCACTGTCTTTATCGTTGTAAGTTGTAATTTTTTTCGGCATAATGTCCTCAAATGCATTTTTCTATCTAGATGGAAAATGCCTGAATTTCATTCTGTAGCGTTCATATTATTCATTGCTGATGGGTATTGTTGAAGACAAGGATAAATTCTGGCTTTAAAAAGTATTTGTTTTGAGAGAAGAACGATCTTCTTTTATTTTAATGATTCGTTAATATTTTGGAGTCAGAGCCATGAATTCGAAACGTTTGGAATAACTTTCAGGTCTAATACAAGCTGAAACTTTTAACAAGCAACGTGCGTCTTTATACTTACTCTTACGTTTGAAAGTCCTCTCTTATGGAGTAAACAAAGTACTTCTCCGCGCTTGCCGGCAGCCATCTCCGATATATCTTTTCATAACGTATAACTAAATCGTCTTCAAATAATGAAACATCTCCAGTCATGGGATTGATGTAACTCCAGTTTTTTTAGGATCCGATCACATTCATTCTTTTGGAGTTGTTTTCAGACTCCCTGTTGTTTGATTTGTTTTCCTCGTGATTTGAAGCGATAAAATGTTGCGTAGTGCTTCAATTTATACTTTGTCTACAGCTCCTTTAGCGCTGTTCTATAGTCGCCACTTTTGCCGGGGCATTTTCCGCCTATGAATCAATCACCGGAAAAGTTGATTTAACATTCTGGATGTAAAAAAAAGTGTGCGAGAACGTAGAAAATGCTGAATTAACCGCCACAACAGTTAATTTTACATCTTGGTACTACTAAAGTAGCTGCTGTAGCGGGTAATTTAGCATTTTATAAGTTCTAGAACACTTTTCTTTACATCCAGAATGTTAAACTTGCACCAGAATGTTGCACTTTTTTTCGGTGTGCGTTACATGCATTGGAATAAAAAACACATCGGATCTAGAGTCCAGACTCTTAAAAACATCTACAAGAAAAAATACTCTTGATTCAATCAGATTTAAGCTTAAATCAAGAACCAAGCCTCTTAATATGAGCGGATTTCCTTTTGATTTAAGCTCAAATCTGATTGAATCAAGAGTCCATTTTCTTGTCAATGTTTTCAAGAGTCCATTTTCTTGTGAATGTTTTCAAGAGTCTGGACTCTAGATCCAAAGTGTTTTTTTTTTTTCCAGTGTGGAAGTATTCCCTACCGGTCCATCTTAAATATATCGTGCAGATCTAAAAGTTATCACCATCCCTCCAGTGGCTCCAAAAATAACGTAAGACCCTATTGACCATAAGTGATTCATGATGAAACGAGCGGTATTCATAGGAGCAACCCCTAACCCCGGAATAAATAATTAATGAATGATTATTGAGCTCCTTGGAAATATCCCCCGAGGAGGAGCTCGGAGGGTGGCGGAGAATGAGGTGAAAAAAGCTCACACGATGGTGGTCATTTAATAACAAGGGATGCTCCACACTCAGGGATTATCCATCGTAATTACCAGCCCCATTAATGGCCGCAGCGAGCGCTTTAAACGCGGTCATCTCGCTTCGCAAGACTCCTCGAATAAATAATCGCTCTCCTGTGTAGCGCGCGACCCGTCCCTCTTCTAGCATCCTAAGGAAAAACGTCCTATAATCGTTCAGAGGTTTCCAAATTTCATCTTACAAAATATTTATTTTCAAAATTTGAATGATTTTTTTTTTTTTAAATAGAATATTTCACAAAATTCACGATTCAGTCTAGATAGCTAGGAAAATTGAATCAGCCTGACGTCAGGATATGTTTCAAAAAGTATACACTGGGAAAAAAAAGTCGCTTGGATCTAGAGTCTAGACTCTTGAAATCAACGACAAGAAAAAATATGTTTGATTCAATCGGATTTTTGCTTGAATCAAAAAGAAATCCGCTCAAATTAAGAGGCTTGGTTCTTGATTTCAGCTTGAATCTGATTGAATCAAGAGTATTTTTTCTTGTCAATGTTTGTAGGAGTCTGGACTCTAGATCCAAGCGGATTTTTTTCCAAAGTACCCCGAGTCTGACTAATTCAGGCTGTCATCAGTTTGAAATCAGCCTGAATCAGTCTGACTAAGGGTAGTTTATGAAACATAGCCTGACGTCATGCTGATTCACTTTTACTAGGGTGCTTGACATCCTTAAAGACTATATTCATAACAGTTCTTGAATACTAATACTTTCTTTCCGTAAAATATCCAATTCAAAAAACTTTTATGGATATTTTTCTTAAAAAATGTCAAGCGTTCTCAATTAAAATAAGGATAGAATTATGTGGAAAATTCATAGATAAGTATCCTCAAGTTTTCCAGAAAAAATGTATGTTATCAAGTAAAATTCGGCAACATCTTGAGGCTTACGGCGTTTTTCTTTAGCATAACGAAACCTTTACCATGCTGAGAAATATCCAAACGTTGCCAAATTTCGTCTATGGAGCGCCGAATTTTCATTAAAAGTTATTAATATTATCACAGAATATCTTACGCTATTCACAATTCAAGCTGCAATGCCTGGCGCTTTAAAAGAAACCATGAGATCTCATTAACGAAATATTGATCATAAGCCTTTTTTTCCATTTACTTTATACGTTTAGTGTAAGTACACCATCAATCCGTCGTTGGAACAACGTTGCATGCTGAAATCTGCACTCATTTTTGTGATTTTCGATGTAAGCTCTGAAACGTCTACGAACTTGTGAATCAGTGGCGAGGCGTGAATGATCGATCATCGATATTCCCCCATTTGCAGCTCTGGGAAAGAATCGAGTATTAAGGTGTTCGTTGCGAACACACTGTATGTCGATTCTTTTTCGTAGATTCAATTGGCAGATTAATCGATATATCGCAAACCACGCCATGCCGCTGTTATAAATCCCTCGTTGGAGCAACGCTGCATGTTAAAATCTTTACTAGTTTTTGTGATTTTCGATAAGAACTGAGATTTCTCTGAGCCCTTGGTCTCGAATGGGCTACTTTTGTTCAAAAACATACGAAAATGTTATCAAACAAGCGCACTTTCTATCTTAGTCAGTCAAGCCGTTTGTAAGTGTACTTTTTCCCCGTAAATTTTCAATTCTTGTCATAATTATTTGGCTGGTGTAATGACTACGAGATTGAGGAGGACAGGCATACTGAGATACAGGAGTCACAAAGTCTATTAACTACATAATTTAGATCAAACATTTCATTTGTAATCAAATATTTTAGTTTAGCATGTTTCGTTTCCTCTTTCATCCTCCTGATGCTTGAGCATCTGCTCTTGTAACAATCGCCGATTTTTTCGGCATTTATGAATTATGAAAATGCCTTGAATTATTTTCTTACTCGCCCGAGAATAATGATGGTTCCATAAAATAATGCCTATCCTTTTTTTTCTCACCACTTTTACCAAAAATATTTGGCAAGATTTTAATATCCCTTTGTAACATGCTACGTCAGTAAGATTTGAAAGTATTTTGGCAGAAGTGAATTGAAATTTTAACATTTCAATTTTGTAAGGATGTCATAACAGCTCATGCTTGGTCAAATATACTCCTTCAGGCCAAAATAGGCTCCTTCATTACCTAGATTTTTGCTCTACAATCGGTAGCATCGCTTAAAGGAAGAAAAACAATTCTAAGTTAGCGTTGGGGCATCTTTAGCATACAACGGGGCAAAAGACTTGATGAACCGACGCAAACTTCTTAAACGAAAAATGTAATTAAATGTACATGATATATTTCTATCTGGGCCTCTTGAAAGTCACTCTGAGGGCAAAAAAGAATTGTATCCCTAATCTTAGCCCGGTCATCAGTTTGCACGCCCTGCGTGATTTATTTCAAGAAACGGAAGAAGCGAGAAAAAACAACCGAAACTGTGAAAGTTTCATATCTTTTAATTAAACTCACGCTGTATTGTATTTTAACTTATTTATATTTCCGCTGACTGTCATGTACTTTTGCTCTGAAAAATACTAAAAAATTATGTAGGGCATCTGTAAGGTTTTCAAAGAAGAAACGTTCAGACCATTAAATGAGGAATTCTTTATGTGAGCTGAATGTGTGACGGCTAAAATTCAAAATCATTCATCTCAATTGCATTGTTTCAGAAGTTACGCTTTTACTTCTTTTTTTTTAAGGTTTAAGAGTCAAAATTATAAAGCCTTTAAGTTTTTTACCTACTCCTCACCTTTTGATGATCATCCTGTAGGAATGTGTTTTATCTATCAGAGAAAAAGTTCGAATATGTGAGAGAATTCTTTAACGTCGTTTCAATCATTGATTTGTGGTATTTCTAATGTTAGGCATCACATCACTCAAATATATCTTTTAAGGATTTTTCATCAGAATAGATTTCAATCCTAAGGCAAAACTTGACTCAATGCTTCTATTTTGAACGCATTGAGACGAATCGATCAACTAATCAATGACTATTTCCGCAATACTTTACAGAATAAAAAGTATTATTTTTCTTTATCAGGGAAGGGCTGGTCAGGAAGATATAGCTGAATGTCAAAACTGTGAAGCAATTAAGGTTCTCGTTTGCTCTTGCAATCGTTTAAATTTTCTATGACAAGTGTATTAGACTGTGAAATGTTCAAACTTGCATCTTTTAACCACTAACTCCCGGCTAGACTGGCTTAGCGGTCATGCCTTGCTCTAAACCAATAGATTCCGGGCTCAAATCCCGGTGATGGCGACAAATTTTCAAGGAACTGACGGGTAGAATCTGCAGAAACAGAATCCCTTCGGCCTTAATCCATGAAAATTTGAAAGCCTGAAGCATGGACGTGTTTTAACCCCAACCCAACTCATTCAAGGTTGCATAGTTGGATTACATTTTACAATAAGGAACCACTATCTCTGGCTCTCCCATAAAACCACATATCTGCCTAGGGAAACCAATGGCATGTATGTTGTTTCTAAAATGGGCCAGAAATAGTGGTTCCTTATTGCAAAATGTAATCCAGTTCTCAAATGGATTAAAAACCTCAAATAACTTAAAAAAAAAAAAAAAAAAAAAAAAAAAAAAAAAAAAAAAAAAAAAAAAAACTCTATCCTAGTAGGAAGATGTGAGGTTCATCCGTAATCCAAAAACTCATTTAACTCAAAATAGAGATCGGTTTAGGGAAATGTAGAAACAATGAAGCGGGGAAGAGCATCTGCTCGCTTAAATTTGAATAGCTCGCAAAAAATAGAGCTGGTACCCACGGCAAGTTTCGTTCGAGCACTGTTCATCGCTAACTGCGAGATGCTACCGTTACGTTAGCTTCGAAAGATAAATACAAACGAGCAACTAATGCAATTAAAAAGCTCCCAAAGAAAAAGGAGAAGCAGAGGGGGCCAAAGTTTGATATTAATTGTTCCCCGCCAGTGGGCATGTTAAAATTTGTGTCAAACAGCTCCCAGCGTGGTGAGCGCCACCAACTTTTGTCGCCCGCTGCATCGCCCAACGTTGCGCAACGCATCAAATCAACGTCAAACTCGGAATTATCTAGGTGCGATCGAAGAAAGTTTGATTTTCGAGGACAATTTGGCAACCCCAGCGTTTGTTTTATTTTCAAACTTTTATATTCCCGCTCCCCGGAACCAACGAATGATTTCTAATTAATTTTATTGCAGCTGCAAAAGCTTTTTCCTCCCAACTTAGCTGCTGCCGTTCCTGAAACCAAAGATATAATTTTTAAGTAAACAATGAACTCTGAGTTTGACACCTGTTTGAAAAAACATATTCATGCGCGGGAAGTTTTTCACACCTAAAAACGTGTTAATATTCAAAGCACCGATTAGTTCGAACATTTTCCAACTACTTTTTTAGTCAAAGTTCACCAAAATGAAATCGGCTGTAATTTTTAACATCACGCGAAAGAGTCACGTGTGCGCGATTCGCCACACATTTATTTGCAGGGTTGAAAAATGTTTGATTTTACCAGATTTGGTCTCATCTAGTCATATGTATGATTTTTCCTTTCAGCAATCAAAAAACGAGAAGACTTACTTAGCTCATTGAATGTGAAAGTTTGTAATAATTTCAAAGCTTACGTGAAGTATGAAAATGTAGTTGCAGTCGTATGATGTAGTATATTTTTTCAAATATTTGAACATGAAAAATTTTCTTTTGTCTGATGTATCATAGATATATATTATTGAATTCAACTGAACAAATTTGATGTAAATACTGTAATTTATTGAATCTTCTAAATTTGTTCGTGTTTGTAAATATCAAGTACATTGTACGTACGGCAGAGTTAAATATTTTATTTTGTGTACAATTCTTGTTATTTTCTTAATAAAATCGATAACGAATTATGAAAAATTAAACTCAGTGTAAAATTATTACAATTTAGATAAATCCTTAAGCATTCCTCAAAGTTATCTCTCAGTGCAGCATTAGGATTAGGGAAGCTTCGGTGGCTTAGGCTATATTTCAAGGAATATTCTCTCAGAAAACGCGCGTATGATGCTTTTCACACAATACCAGGAATATTTCCACTAGGTTTTTGTAGACGACCCAAACTTTTAACGAGCTTTATGTACACCGATGCGAAATTATCAATAAGACGCCCATTTGCGAGTATGGAAGCACCGAAGGATTTTTCACACCGAAGCAACCCTGTCGCAAGATAGCTTTGACTCCCTCTAGTTAAAAAAAGTTATAAAAACTTTCCCGGGAGCACGGGGAAGCCTCCGCGTTTCAAAGCGTGCGCGAGCCCCCACCCTCTCATTTTATGACATCGCTCATACAAATTATCACCACTTGAAAATAATTTCCCGGCCGCCTTAAAGTATTAAATTCGTAGGGTGTAAGTTTTGAAATCCTCGATTTTTATGCGCGACCGAATGAGGGCGGACGCCGCGCCGGGCAAAGGGGTAGCATGAAAACGAAAGGGGGGTGAGGGGCGACGCGGAGGGGGAATTGAAGAAGCTGGAGATTAATTTCATCTCTTGTAATGTAACCGACCCCCTCTCCGCTCCTCTCGACGCTGCGTCCTGGATAGTCTGCAACCATTGTTTTCTTGAATTACACGGGATGAATCCACCTTGGCTCTTAACTAGCTCCCCGAAGAAATGGCTGTTTGCCCCGAAAAGGTTTCCGAGGGAAATGCGCAGAGCGAGGCAGCAGTCAAGCCCCTGCTTTGCAGCCGCAGAACCGTTTGTTTGATGAGCTGCTGCACTTGCACTGTATCAGTGTCAAATGTTTTTGGTGCGAGCGGGGGAAGGGTGCGAATGTTGCCTCCGAGATGAGTCGCTAAATGCTTCCAGGTTTGTGTGAAAATTATTCAAGGCTAAGAAAATTCACACACTTAAGCTCTCTCGGATCATCATCTCACCGTTCAGGGAAAAGTATTCTGTTGATTTGGCCGCGGTGCATTGAGAAATATAGTGCAGTTATAAAATAAGTGCAGTTTTTGATATTTCGAGATATAAGCGTTTGAAGTTTCGAAATTACATGGATCCTCACGAAGAGAAAGTTCAAACTGACTTTTCGATACGTAAAAATTGGACTTTGGAAGCGAATATCTCACTGAGTATGCATTAAGACTAGTTTTACTGGAAATAATTATTATCTCAATTATTTCAAAAACTCCACTTAACCGCCTTACCATCTAAGCCCCCTCAGTCCGGCTATAGGGACTTAGCTTGGGCTCATAATAAACAAGAAAGTATTAGCTTAGAAAGTATATCGGCTCGGCTAACCAAATTTTTCGGTCATTCACAACTTATTTTGTCTTTCATAAAAAGATTTGGAGTAATAATATTTCAAAGTTGCAAATCTTCCACTCGCAACGCCGGCATTCATCAACAAACTATTTGGAATTTTTAAATGAAAATTTCATTGATTTTCCCTCTGATCACGAGTAAAAATGAACCCATTCTGTGCGGAAATTGAAAAATTATATTCACCGTAAGAAAATGAATAGTTTGCGCCAATTTTGCAACCTTGAAAGATGTCTACGTTCCTAACTCGTCTCGAGATCGACGATTTGTGTAACTGAAAGTAATTTTAAATGAACGTTGTAAATAACACGCCAAGCCAGGAAATGCATACTATTGCATACCTACTTTGAGGTGTTTCAATAATTTCGTTCATTATTATGTTACTGAGATCATGTTCTTGAACAATTTTTTCGTAATATTTGTGGAGAGTATTCTTGAATTAATAAATATTGTGCGCACAAAATTTCATGTAATGACGATGAGGGGTCCCCCCCCCCCCCCCAAACAAGTGAAATTTACCAAGAAATGTGTGAATGCACTCACATGAAGTACAAGTTTTCTTTTTTCACAGTGAGTACATGCGTTATATGCGCGTGACTGGTAATTTTTAAGTTTATTCTTTTTCAATGTAATGCAATAGAGTCGTTTCAAACATATTTTGTGTATATTTCACGTCAGAGTGGATTTCCTGGGGGGCTCGCATCTCGTCGAAATCATGAACTAACGTGGAGACAGCATGCTGTATACCCCACATAAGTCATTTTAAAGGGGAAGCCATTTATTTGAGCGTCATATCATGATAGAATTACCATGCGTCGTCACAATTCAAGTACCTGTATGTGGCTATACCTATCTCTCCGTCTCAAGAAGAGGAAGGCTTTTTTTCGGAATCATTGAATCCTGCTGCATCTAATTATTGGAATACATGTTTAATAAGGTAAGTTAAATTTATTTTTTTCTCTCTCTTTCCCTCCTCTTAATTGGACGTATTTCTGTCAAACGGAACTATGTGCATAATGACGTGAGCCCTGTTATGCATGTATTCTTATGGGTCTCAGGGCCTTTGTCTTAATGCACATAGTTTTGTCTAATAGAAATACGTCCAATTCATCTAAATATTATATGCCTTTATGACCGTCTGCGGAAAAGACATCCCAGAGTTCTCACTTCAAAAATCGCAGCTTGGAAAACATAGCACTCTTAGCAGTTTGATTTGGTGTCCTTGTTAGTGTCTAATGTTTTGTCGTACCCAAGATTGCTTCCTAAAAAATAGTTCGCTTGTACTCTGATTCTTTGATGCCCGAAACCCGTCCCGCAACGAAGAACAGGAGAGAGACGGAATCCTTAAAGTTAGGGTTCAATGAGAGAGATGAACGGAGAATAAATGGACTGCATTTTGCCATTTGGAACTATAAGTTCTGGCTCTTCTGGAAAATCACTTAGGTTCATAGGGAAAATAATGGCACATACATTGTTTTTAAACCGGGCTAGAATTTATAGTTCCAAATTGCAAAATGTAGTCCAAATGGAGGTAATGTCGATGGAAGCCTCATCAAATGTATATCTTTCAAACCCAAAATATAGTAGGAGTGGACAACTTTCGAGAATGTTAGTTTGGTCTCAAGTTTTCCATGATATAAATTGCAGTGTTGAAGTAGAAAGATACAAATGAAAGTTGTTTAATGATCAAAAAACACATTAGGTCGTTAAGTCGTGACTTCACATTCTATCAATTATTCTTAAGAGTAACCGTTGAATGAAACAATTTCACACCAAAGAGAATATTGCGCAAAATGTATCGACAAAAAGCAGTGGCAACAGTCTGCATGAAATATCAATATTTTTGTTTAGAAACAAGACAATCATTTTTTCGTGCATCTTTGTGTTAATGTTACCTTTAAAGTGCGTAATTCAGTTAAAGTCTACCTTATTTAGTTGATGCTTAGAATAACGAATTGCGCACTTTAACGGTAAAATTAATATATTTCTGAAAATAAGTTTCTATTCGCGCAAAATTCATTGGCATGAAGAAGAAATCTCATTTTTACTCTCGTAATTTGTGACATCTCGTCGTATTTTATTTAGACCGTAACTCGTGATTCGACCATCCAACTGGTGTAGAGATGACAAGAGTAATTCAAATTGTTACGAAGATATGATCGTATTTCTGTCCAGAAATTTTGGCTGCGTTTTACATGTAATTGAAGCAAGAATACGTGACATTTTCAGATAGAAATTCCGGAACTTCCGTTAGTGAAAATACGATTTGCTAGTGGCAATGTCATAATGTTGCTCTGCCCTTGGTTTTTTTCCTGCAAAAAGACAGTTTTGGATGCCACAACAACGTGAAGGAATTATTAAAAATGCGCAATATTAGAATGAGTCAGGAGTACGTTTTCTTTGCAAAAATTAATGACAATAAGTCATTAATTATGAAATTAGACCGAGGGAAATGCCGTAGAAAAAAATCATAGGGTTCACGCAAGTTTCTTATATGCTGGTCTGACAAAGAAGACCCATGCAAAGATCGCAGAGCGTAAAAAGTTGTCTGAGAACGCTCTGTCGATTAGTTAACTTAATTTTAATCCAACGCCACGGAAGTTGCGCTTCAATTCAGCCCATTGTGATAATGAAGACTTTTTAGGAGCAAGATTGGTCTAATTGTGTTAGTGGCCGGATGCAGCTGGTAAATATTGCGTCACCATGGGCTCCGCAGTTGTTGCTTGTTGCCCCACAACAGAGCACACGTTCTCGGTGCATATAAGTGAAAACAAATGAGCCTTTCAATTTGAGGGCACTTGCCGCTCATGTCAATGACCGGAGCAAATGGAATTGTTTTCTGCACCAATTCGAGTTTCTAAGCCGAGAGTGAATAGGTTAATTGAAATGTCTGATGATGAGAGAGATTGGAGTACTTGTTTTCTTACAGGCCGAATCCGTTTTTAACTTCCGCCTCTTCGGTCAACCCCACGAATTTTTCTTTCATTTTCGGCTGATGAAAGGGATTACTACTCAAGAAATACGGATGCATAAACTGATTTTGTTCTGGTATAACTCAGGGCCGGATTAAGGGGGTGGCCACGTGGGCCGCGGCCCATGGCGGCAAATCTAGGGGCGGCAAATTTTGCATTTTTTTAAATTTAGGTATAAAAAAATCGGATTTAGAAAAAAAAATTACAAACGAGAAAAGGATACAAAATCTCTCATTTCCTGAGAGTATAGTAATTTCTAATCTTGTTGTCTTTCAGTGATACAAGAGACAGCACCTTTAATTAGTCGAGTTAAGAGAGAAACCAAACACACAATTTGGCCTGGAACGGCGCGACTTACCAAGCGAGAAATGATGACGAGGACTTGAGATGAAAAGGAGAAGCCCTCGGCGCGGCGATCGGCATGTAACACATATTAGCGCCTACAAGACTGCACGAATACTTCACGCATTGCATCAAACTTAGTGCGGTCAGTGCGGACAGCGTGAAACGGATAGCGCCTATAAGAATGCATGAATATTTCACGCATTGCGTCAAACATAGTGCAGTCAGCGTGAAACGCATAGTGCCTACAAAACTGCGTAAATACTTCACGCATTGCGCCAAACACGGTGCGGTCGGCGCAAGTTAAAATCATTAAACCAAATTTTGTGTTTTTAAATTAACAAAAATAGCAAAATTAACAATTTTTTTGGTGGGAAGAAAAAACTGCTGCTGCGGCCGGCTAGCGGCATTCACACAAAACAATGATAAAAAAGGCGATAGGAATAAATAAAAGGATAAATATATATGCTAAATAATAATGACAACCGAACAAGAAAATAGCAACATGAGCAAATAACAAAACACTAAACCGCAAACTTAACTACCGTACCCGACCTAACATTTTGTAAGCTAAGGAGCTAAATGAGAGAAGTTGGCCCAAAGGGCCAACTTAATTCAGGGACTTACATTTCTCGACGTTCCGAATCCGCGATAGTTATTCGAGTGAGAACCCCCTTGAACCCACCGAGGCATCAGGGTGAGATTGTTGACCAAGCCCAAGTGACTCTTATCAAATCACTTCCGATTGGCCCCAATCACCACCCACGCTCATCAGCCCTCCAATCCGGGAGACCGATGAGTACCTCGGAAATGCAAGACAACGGGAAAAAGAGAAACTGCATTCCACTGCACCCAGCTGCAGCCCTCCTTTGTTTTCCTCCCTTGCGTCTTACGGCAAGTTTCTTAGAGGGACGCAAAATGAGAGCAGCAAGCCAGCAAGTGCAGTGCGGCCAGGTCTCCTCCCCCACTGTCTCCCATTTCCTGGAGGGTTCCAAAGGGACTCTCAGGGCTCCCGCCACTTGCTAAGGTCGAGCACTCCAGCCTTGTCTCCGGGACCTGGTTACAGATTACCCCCAATTTCTGAATATGCTACTTGAAGCAAGTAGCATCTTCAGAACTTGAGTTTCCGAACAGAGACTGACAAGCTGCTTTGACAAAAAAAAAGTTGTTTACATTTTTAAGAATTTCTTGTTTAGCTGTCACTCTTATGTTATTGAAAAATTTGCATCCATCATAAACAAATTACATTAATTGCTAAATGTCATAGGGGATAACAAGAAACTCAAAATACTTATACCTACTATTTTACCTAAAGGTTAGGAGAAAAAATTCAATAATGAATAAAACAAAGAATAAAGACGCCATCAAAGGGCACAAAGAAATTTTAAAATCAGTTATGAGAATAATAAACATAATTAGGTACACTAGAAAAGGTAAAAATGGTTATGAAGATAATAAGCACAAGCAAGTAAGAATAATAAACATAATCAAAGGTACAATAGAAAAAGGTAAGAACGGTTATAAAAATAATAATAAACATAACGGCAAAGTGAGTATAAAATAATAACAAGGCATGAGAATAATAAACATAGAGGTACAATAGAAAAAGGTAAAAATCGTTATGAAAATAATAAACCTAATCAAGGGTGGGTACAAAGAAATAGATCAAACTGGGTACTGCCGTTAAGTTTACAGTATATTAATCGTGGCATGTGTGACTTTGTTGAGATATTATGAGAGCTTAAATCAGTATTGTTTTCTTTGTTAAATAGGTTGATTCATAGCCTTTGTGATAATGGGTCTTGTTCAATGAACTTATTAAAATCCTTAGGGGCAGGGACACCACTGGCAATCGACCCTTTCATTGGCCAGTTGTTTCAGCGTTTTCCTTGGCCTTCGGTAAACACTGAAACTGGTTTTCTAAAAAAAAATTGGGGCCAAAAAAAAATTAGGTCATTGGTGGCCGGCCATGATCAGCCTTTCGACTCGGTCCACTGGGAAACATTACATTGCTTAAGTAGTGATAAAAAATAAGAATAAAGAAAAACCACTTAAGTGACATACAACAAACTGTTTAAACACAGTATAACATTAATAAGGTAAACACAAAAAGAAATCCATGAATTGACCCAGTCTGCTCGTTATTCATGGTGTTTTTCACTAACTGACCCTAATCAGTGAAATGAAATACTTATGAGGTCAGTACTGCTGTAACTAAGAATGCTCAAATTTACAGGTTTCCTACCCTTAAAGTTTCAGGGGACGGGACTAAATGGGTTGGTTAGGGGGGGGGGGGGGAGGGGGTGTGGGGGGGGGGGGGGGGGGGGGGGGGGGGGGGGGGGGGGGGGGGGGGGTGGGGGGGTGGGGGGGGGGGGGGGGGGGGGGGGGGGGGGGGGGGGGGGGGGGGGGGGGGTGGGGGGGGGGGGGGGGGGGGGGGGGGGGGGGGGGGGGGGGGGGGGGGGGGTGGGGGGGGGGGGGGGGGGGGTGGGGGGGGGGGGGGGGGGGGGGGGGGGGGGGGGGGGGGGGTGGGGGGGGGGGGGGGGGGGGGGGGGGGGGGGGGGGTGGGGGGGGGGGGGGGGGGGGGGGGGGGGGGGGGGGGGGGGGGGGGGGGGGGGGGGGGGGGGGGGGGGGGGGGGGGGGGGGTGGGGGGGTGGGGGGGGGGGGGGGGGGGGGGGGGGGGGGGGGGGGGTGGGGGGGGGGGGGGTGTGGGGGGTGGGGGTGGGGGGGGGGTGGGGGGAGTAGGGATTATTTGGGGAATGGTTTAAGGGGGGGGTTATTGGGGATGTTTTTGTGGGGTTTTGGAGGGGTTGGTGGGGGGGGGTTGTTTGCGGATGATTTTGGGCAACCATGTTGTGACGTCACTAACGACTGGTTAATTGTTGGGTGTTGCGTAACTATCAGGGGCAAGTATAGACGATACCAACGTTGTAAAATTGAGCGGGAAAATTTGAATTAATTACGGGTGATGGATGTTTTACACCGTAAAATGGCAACCGCCTTTTCATGCTGTGACGTCACCAACGTTGTAAAATTGAGCGGGAAAATTTGAATTCATTACCGGTGATGGGTGTTTTACACCGTAAAATGGTAACCGTCTTTTCATGCTGTGGCGTTACCAACCTTGTAAAATTGAGCAGAAAAATCGGGGTTAATTTAAGGGTGTTGAATGATTTACTGGGCGATATGATGTGAAATTGAGCGGGAAAATTTCGGGTGTTTTAGAGTATAAAATGATAGCCGTCTTTTCATGCTGTGACGACACATCAGTCGACATTGAAAAAAAAATTGGGCTCGGCTCGGCTCGGCTCGGCTCGGCTCGGCTCGGGTCGGGTGAATTTTCAAAATCTACCTTTGACAAGACTCGTGCAATGTAATCACCCTGTACAACGGTGAAAATTTCCGAAAATTTAATAATCTTATAAACACGAACCGAAGGAATGTGTTGGTGTAATGCGTGAATATTTCAACATGTGACGACACCACACTGGCCTCTATTGCGTCATTCTAGGATACCAAGAAAATGAGATCCCTATGCTAGGAAAAGAAGTACCTATAGATTTCTATCTGTTGACAGCGAATCTTACCGAGAGGGGGTTATAACTTTCGAGTCACCCGGTTGGTAATTGAATAATTATCTTCGTTTTTAATCGACGCGACATTTCGTCGGTGGAATTTAAACCCGGTAGGTAATTGAATAATTATTATTATTATTTTTTATCATCGCTTTTAACCGCTGTGGAATTTCTAGCAAGAGAGGAATGTGATACTTGATGCTGCGCTTTCCTAATACCGAGTGTATACCGCGTAATAAGCCGAATCTTTTTTCGGTGGGCTATGAACATGACCGTGAGAATTATATCAAATACTTGAAGGGTCAAATACCTGAAGAGTCGTGATGTGACATTTATTTTTTTTTTCTATATCAAAATCATCTATAAATGCTGAGGATGAACCCCGGAGTAACTTCATACTGTTACTCTGCCAGTTGGTTCCTCTGCCTCGTGACGTGCTCTGCTTCGTGTCATCCTCAAGTGGTGAGTCTACTTACATGTTTTCAAATCGAAAATTTCTAGTGAATTATATTACCCGAAAGTGACTTGTTTCCATTGCAATATTTCAAAACGAAAGTGACTTGTTTTAACAATTTTTCATTCCAATATTCCAAATCGAGAATTTCTAGTCAAAAAAATATTACCCAAAAATTTCTAGACACATATATTACCCGAAAATTGAAAATTTCTAGCGAATTATGCCAGCCGAAAGTGACCTGATTTAATCCAATAATTTCTAACGAATTATATTACCCGAAAGCGAGTTGTTTTCAAATCGAAAATTTCAGTTCATTCAATCGAAAATTTCCAGTTCATTTAAATCGATAATTTCAAATCGAAAATTTCCACTCCATTCAAATCGATAATTTCAAATCCAAAATTTCTATAAAAAAACCTACTTGATCCTCTTCTGAAAACAGATTTCTCTCACAATTACAGATTCACCTCCTCCTTTCGACAGCTTTTATTCCTGAGCGTGTCTCATTTTGAAAATCTTAAATTGGTGAGTCTATGTGTTTTACTGCTAGTTCGAAGGAAACAATATTCCAATAATTTCCATTCCAATAATTTTCAGACAAATATATCACCCGAAAATCGGAAATTTCTAGTGAGTTGATTTAATCAAATAATTTCTGGTGAATTATATTGCCCGAAAGTGACTTCTTTTAATTCAAACTGTATTCAAATCGATAATTCCAAATCTAAAATTTCCAGTGCATTCAATCGAAAATTTCCAGTTCATTCAACTCGATAATTTCTAATCGATAATTTCAAAATCGAAAATTTCCACTCCATTCAAATCGATAATTTCTATAAAAAAAAACTACTTGATTATCTTCTGAAAACCATTTTCTCTATCTCAATTACAGATTCACCTCGTGATATTTTCACCTCCCGCCAGCTTATACCTGAGCGTGTCTCATTTTTAAAATCTTAAATTGGTGAGTCTATGTCTGTGTGTTTTACTGTATTCAAATCGAAATTTTCCACTGCATTCAAATCGTTAATTTCAAATCGAAATCGAAAATTTCTAGAGAAGAAAGGAAAAAAAAAGAAAAGTCATCTGTTTTAATCCAAAATTTTTATGAAAACCTAGTTAATCTTCTGAAAACCTAGTTAATCTTCTGAAAACCAATTTCTCTCTCTCTCTCAATTACAGATTCACCTCGTGATATTTTAACCTCCCGTTTTCAAGTTTGATATTGTTTCTCAATTCTGTTTGTTTGATTGATTGATTGATTGATGGTTCACGTCAAGTGAAAATGTGTTTCATTTTACCGAAAAAGTGATGGTTTTTTATATCAATTTCAGATACTTCTTCGTTTTTTTCCACCTGTCACCCGTGTGTCCTCCTCGTTCTTACCCGACATCTAAAAAAAAGTGAGTTCCTTCTTCAAAATTTTCTTCTCCTTCTTCTTCATCTAAAAATGGCTCCTACGTTTTACTGCAACTACTGTGACATCCATTACACTGAAAACTACGCCCACGATTCGAGCGTGGAGCACATAACCAACCTTTTCGAATCTGAACTAAGCGAGGAGGACCTAACGGTTAAATCGTTCTTCTTCAAAAACGAGGACCCTCAACTCTCCGATCTCACCGAATTTTTTGCGATAAAAAAAAATGAAATTGTAGATAAGCTTAGATTTATTTTAGACAATTATACCGAAGTAAAAATTAAAATTAATAGCTACTTGATAAGGACTGATTCGAGTAAAAATGAAAAGAGAGGGCTTAGTATCGTGACGAAATACGTCAATAGCCCTCCGATTTCAGATCTCGAATCAGTGTACGATCACTTTGTAAGTAAGAATTTAGAAATAAAAGAAGTCTTGTCCCCGACGCCTCTTCCAGCGGAGCCAACGTCAGCATCGTCAACCTCGTTAAACGAGGATGACGTCATTGGCGATGAGGAGGCACCAGCGGTGGCGGGGCCGGGAGCGCTGCCTCTTCCAGCAGAGTCACCAGCACCAGCAGCTTCACCCTCGTTGAACGAGGATGATGACGTCATCGGAGATGATGAGGCAGCAGCGGCGGCGGGGGCGGTGGTGGTGGTGGTGCTGACACTGCTCGGTGTCGAAGTTCGGTTTTTAGAGGGAAAATTCGCACGTTACTGCGAGATTTGCGAAGATTTCTATCTGAAAACCTTGCGGCACAACCGCACTTTCGACCATCTCCGGAATTTGTTCGGGTCCGACGAGCAAGTTCGCGAAATGCCTGCCGCCGCGGGGGGCCAACTTCGGACTTTTTTCATCAAAAATACCGACCCGAGCGTTTTGGATACGGATCTGCACTTGAAACAAATCAAATTTCTCATCGTTCAAATTTTAAAAGACGCGCTATCCCAACTTCAAACAATAAAATCCAATATAATCGTCCATTCCGAATACATTTTACCGAGAGAGGGGGAAATTCAGGGGGTCTCATTCAAAACAAAAAATTTCAATATTTATCACGAAGCCGATTGTCAAAACACTTACTTGCTATTTGAATCCAGTATCAAAAAAGAGAGTGCAGATTTCTATCTAAAAGGCTCGGGTTGGACCATTAGCAAAATCATAGGCTCCGAGCTGAGAGTGAATAAATTCAATGTCGTAGCATCTAGTGGCTCTAGTTATTTACCTCTACCTATAAGCACTAAGTACGTAGTAAATTGTAAAAATCGAGATTCTCGCTGCTTCATGTACGCCATGCTGGCTAAATATCTGCCTAAAGCGGGAAAAGAGAAAGACCCAGCTCTTACGAACAATACCTGGATAAATATGACTTTAGCTGCGTCAATTTCCCGTCGAGATCGAGGAAATAGGCAAATTCGAAAAACGGAATAACTGCTCCGTCTCGGTTTTCGGGTTGGGCCGTGTCGGAGATAAGGAAACGATTCGCGTGTTTCCTATTCGTGTGAGTTTGAGAGAAATCGAGAATCGACACACCGATCTCTTGTACATCACCGATGAGAGCGAGAGCAAATTTCACTATTGCTACATTTCCAATTTTGATAGTCTAGTCCGTAAGCAGATAACAAAATCCAAGAACAGGATTTATATCTGCAAGAAATGTTTCGCTCATAAATATAGTCCCGAAGATCTGACGGCTCATAAAAAACTGTGTTACGCTATATCTAGCGATTTGTTCATAGCCTCTGCCCCTCGGGATTTAGTCAAATGTTTCAAAGACGAGAACAAAATGATTCCAAATAACTTTCTGGTTTTCGCCGATTTTGAAAGTTATTTGGAAAAAATTGATCACGACCCCGGTTTAAATTCTTTCAATTTCAGACGTCACCAGCCCCTGTCTTACGCATATCTCATCGTTTCTACAGATCCCAATTTCAACACCCCCTCCCCTGTTCTCTATCGAGGTAAAGACCCCCATGTTCATTTCGTGAAAAAGATGATCGAAATTGCGCAGGAGATAAACGAGAGTTACAATGATCGCAATTCCGAAATTATAATGAGCCCGTCGGATCTTCTCGATTTTGAAAATGCTAGCAATTGTAAAATTTGCCATGTCAGTTTTGACGCCCCAGGCGTTGTAAAGTGTCGCGATCACTCGCACGAATATTCGCCAGAGGGGGAGTCTAACTATCGAGGCGCACTTTGCAGTCTATGCAATATCAAGTACCGTCACCCCGCCCATATGACGGTTGTTTATCACAACGGGTCCAAGTACGATTTCAAATACGTGGTTCAAGGGCTCCAAGGGCTTCCGTATCGCGTTGAAATCGTACCAGCGAGCGAGGAGAATTTCATAAGCATCAAAGTGTACGTATCGCAACGGTTTCATATTCGATTCATCGATTCCTATCGATTCCTCCCGTCATCTTTGGACAAACTCGTCTCGACGCTCGATGAGTCGGCCTTCACGTACACGCGACGGTTCTGCTCCACTCCGGCGCAGTACCGTATCGCTCGACGAAAACCGGTTTTTTGTTACGATTTTGTCGACAGTCCCGACAAGCTGGAGCTCACCGAGCCGCCGGCACCCGAACATTTTTACAATTCTCTCACCGACACGGCGGTGACGCCTGAGGATTATGCAAATTTTCTCGAGGCCTGGAAAGAGTTCGGGTGCCGAACGCTCGGCGAATATTATGATTTTTACCTTTGTTGCGATGTGAATTTGCTCGCCGATTTGTGCCTCGATTTTAGAGCTCTGTGTCTCAAGGTTTACGGCCTCGATTGTTTCAATTACATGACGCTACCGAGTTTCGGGTTCTCGGCCGCGCTCAAAACCACGCAGGCTCGTATCAAGCTGTTCAAAGACTACGAGATGACCTTGATGACCATGTCCGGGATACGGGGCGGTATTGTTCAAGTGGGCAAACGCTACATGAAGCCCAATAACCCGCTTTGCGAAGACTACGATCCTTCAGCTCCACATTCTTGGGGACTGTACCTGGACATAAATTCTCTGTACGCGCACACGATGACTCTGAGTTTGCCGTACGATGATTACAGGTGGCTCACCGCGGACGAGCTGTCGCGGCTCGACGTCACCGCGGTGCCCGATGACGCGCCGACCGGCTACGTGCTCGACGTATCGATTGCCTATCCCGAGCACTTGCACGAGCTTCATCAAGGGCTCCCGTTTTTGTGTAACAACGAATTACCTCCTCTGCCGAGCGCGAAACAACCCCGGCTCCTGGCATCGTTCCGTGACCGTGAAAATTACATCATTCACTACGTCACGTTGAAACAAGCCTTGCGCCACGGGCTCCGGCTGGTGAAAATCAACCGGGCTTTCAGTTTCAGCCAAAAACCTTTTTTGAAACCTTTCATTGAGAAGAATATCAAATTGAGGCAGACGCTAACGTCTAAATTTCACCAGGGGGTCGCGAAACTGCTCAGCAACAGCTGTTTCGGGAAATTTTTACAGAACCCTTTGAAACAGCGCAGGATTAAATTGGCGGTGAATAGCGAGCAAATTTTGAAACTGGTCGCCCGCGTTGATTTCCTCGATCGCACCCTCTTCGACGAGGAGCTGGCCGCCGTGCACATGCGCAAAACCGAGATCGTTTTTGACAGCGCGATCTTGGTGGGTTTTGCGGTGCTGGAACTGTCCAAGGTGCACATGTACCGATTTTATTACGATGTGATGATTCAAAGATACGGTCCCACGAGGTGTTTAAATACCTACCTGGATACAGATGGGCTGATACTAGAGGTTTTCACGGAAAATTGGTGGGAAGACATGAAGGAAATGTCGGACGAGTGGTTCGATTGCAGTGATCTACCCCCGGAGCACCCCTGTTTCTCGCTAAAAAATCGAAAAAGGACCGGGGTGATGAAGGATGAAACGTGCGGTAAGACGATCATCGAATTCGTGGGATTGATGAGTAAAATGTACGCCTACAGATTGGGAGGGGGAGGGGAGGGTATGCGAGCGAAAGGTGTACCAACCCGCGTTTTACACGCTACCGCCAACTTTGAGGTCTACAAGGATGTTTTGTTCAATAAGGAAAAAACCCACATTACCGAAAGGCGGATTCAAAGTAAGCACATGCAACTTTATTCGCGAGAAGAGTAGAAAAGTAGCTCTCTCCTCGGACGATCAAAAGCGTTACATTCTCCCCGACGGTGTGCACACACTCCCGTGGGGTCATCGCGACATTGTAGAGCCTCAAATTTGGCGGGAGACGAATAAAATCGCGGCGTTGCGAGCTCACTTTTTACCCGGTGGCAGCGGTAATGCTTCGAATCCCGAACCGTGCTCCGATCATGGGATCAGGTATTGTTTTTGCTCCGGTGAGAATGCCATGCTGGAGAAGTCGGTGACCGCACTGCTCGACGGTATTCCCCCGCGCCCCGCCTTTATCCACCCGAGCTGGCTCGAAAAAAACGGAGCATACCCGCTCGATTCGTTGGAGGAGACTTTTGGTAAATTCGGCCGCTGTATCGTGGCTTGTATAAGACTCACAGGTGAGCCGTACAGGCTTCGTTTGCCCAAGGATTTCGATAGAGCCCTCACGCGTGAAAACATTAGGGAAATTAACGCGGGTCAATTCTTCCTGAATTATCTCGGTCCTTTATCCCAAAGATCCCATAAATATAGTTTAAGCATACGAGAGACCTGTCCCCCACCGCCGGGCCCGATACCAGCCTCTCCTTCCCCTCCTCCTCCTCCTCCTCCTCCTCAATCGCCTGAGCGAGACGGGGCCGAAGCTGCTGCGCCGGCGGAGGAGGAGGCGGGGAGAGGAAGGAAAAGACGTGTTTCTGTCTCCGTCAATGAGTCTGGTGCGATGTCTACAAGCACCGCGCCGCCCGCAGGTAGCCGTAGACCCGACCGTGAGGATGCCGATCTAAAACGCTTCCGAAAATTTTGTGAGAGGCAATTGCCTTGCAGCTCGCGCGGTCCCCGGTAATGACCTATCACGGCGAGGATCTCGATTTGTAAATATAGATATGTATATATATTATGTTAATTCTCAGCTCGAGTCCTGAAGATATTACAATGTTGCCAAGATTGTGCAACTTCTTTTGGAGGAAAAACCCGGTTATCCATTAATAGTTCCTATTTTACTCGTTAAAAAAAATGTAAATTTAAGACAAAAATTAGCATCTAAATTTCTTAGTTTTTCACGATTTCACTAATACAATGTAAATACGATTCACTAATCAATGTAAATACGGTTCACTAATCAATGTAAATATGGTTCACTAATCAATGTAAATATGATTCACTAATCAATGGAGGGAGCACACACACTCTCAATTTTCAGGTCTACGATGATGATGATGATGGTGTTTTCCAAGAATACCTCGCCCCACACGCTCTAGTTTTTTCTAATTTTCTAGTGGACTCCTTCAACGACGCCCAAGAAGAGAGAATATTGCCGAAGGATCTTACCGTGGGTGGAAGATACCCCCTCATCTCGCTTGCCAACTTCAAGGGAGATTACGGGCTGGGGCTCTACGCTTGGATTCGAGTCGAGGGGAAAGAGCGCATGCTCATACTCCCCTCGATTTTTGCCAAAAAAGTAAGCGAGGAGGATATCGCGAGCATCAACCAAGGCTCGGGGTATGTCCTCGTTTACAAAGGACCGGCAGGACGGACCCATTTGTACAAAATGGAGAAGAGTGATTATTGCAATCCATTTAGGCCCTCCACGTCAAATCAGCGTAATGGAGAAGAGTGAGGTAAAAATTAAAAATAATTTGCATCATCATCATCATGACATCATCATCATCATGATCACCATCCATCCGGCAACCATGTGGGCAACCAGGGAGTTGACAGCGGATCCTTAATGAGGATTAAGGATTATCATTATCATTATCATTAATCATTATTATTATTATTATTAATTCAGCTTTTTTCTCTCACTCGGATTGAAACAGCACAATGAGCCAGATCAAGTCAGAGAAAATTCCTCAAGCTCTCGCCGTTCTCTCTCGTTTCCGTCTCTCGAGGGCGGATAGAATCAAGATCTTCAAAAAATTGGTCAAGGAGATTTTCATAGGGATGCTGCATTGGGAAATGTCGCCATCCCAACAGTTGGATGACCGGGACCCATTTTTCGATGTCTCCTACCTCAATTTCAAAGGCCACTGTTGCAATGAGCGGTGCTTGAAAACAATCGATGAGTGGTGTGAGATTGTAAAGTCTAAAATAGGGTTCAGAGATTATTTAAAATTCCTCTTTGTTTTCGACAAGTTTTACGTGGACGCTTTGAAAATGGAGGCTATGTACGAACCGCGTATTCAAATACTCCGGCAGCTCATGCCCTACATTTTCAACAGCGATGCTAACACGGAGCGATTCGATTGCTTCGCAGAATATCACGCGGTTTTCATGCATCACCCGTGGTACACCGAAATGAATAGAACATACGAGTCGAGTAAAGTTGGTAAATTTAAATGTTTGAAAGCCAAGTGGTGGGTTTGCGAATGTGATCGAATGTGCCAGCAATGTCGAAAACTTACCGCACGCGGGACAAAAGCGGGAGAGATTTTAGATAATCTCAAATCCTACGACCCTAGAGGAGATTCCGATTTTAGAGATTTATCGAGCAAAATACGAGATTTATCCCATTCTTTCCTTTCCTGAGTTTATTTATCTATTTATTTATCCATTTATTTATTTTCTATTACATTTCTAATATTTTTTTTTTTTCCTCCTCACCAGGTCTCACACCACCCATCTTAAACAGCACCCTCTCCACCAGCACCAACAATGTATCTACAGCACGTTTGCCCAATCATCAAGTCTCATTTCTACGTTTGGGCAAGGACCCCGGCACCCAGGCCTCTCATGATCAATGTAATGGGGCCGGGGAGTATGGAGGAGGAAACGCTCCTCCGACTTGGGGATGAGATATCCTCCTGGATTTCGATGAGGTCCTTATCGGTAACGAAGGAGAATGTACCAGGAGGGTATCTCATCACCAAGGAGGGGAGCCTGTTCTCCGTTAAATATTGGGCCACAGTGGGGGAGACGAGTCTTTCCCTGCTATTGATGGGAGGATGATGAATCAATACCAGGGATAGGACTCTCTCCCTCACTCGTCGGCTATATTTACCCATGTTATATATATATATTATACCCATGTTAAAAAAAAAAAAATAAAAATAAAAATAAAGGGTGAAGTCAGAGAGTAAATACCCGAGTTTTTTTCTTTCTTCCTTTTTCTCACTTTGAGAATGGGTGGGTGGGTGGGATACTAAACTAATGAGTGATTTAACATTTACAATGAAATAATGTAGGGTGAGCAGACACAGGGCTCTATATCTCTGATAATGTTGAGTTAAATTCTAGGATTAACACATGGTAATCCTAGGATTTAGTCTAAACAGGAGATAGGTTCCCTCTGCTATGCAACCCTCACATCTGTTCCATATAAGAAATAGATGAAGAAATATCCGAGTGGAGAAGTAATATTTTTTCATCTTCTGTTTACTCATGAATTTTACAAAAAAAAAAATTAATATGAAACCTTAAAGGTTAGAGTTTTCTCCACGCCTTCCTTCGGTTGGTGTTTAAGACTATTACCTAACAGTTATAAGATGAGAAAATTTCAAACTAATGTCTAATGATATTCATAGGAGAGATTATACACGGGGAAATTTCCGAAATTGAACATTTGGATGACTGTTGTCAGAAAAATTGCACGGGATAATTTTGAAAAGGCAATCATACATACAAAGATTACACTCGAATTTTTCGATCTTTAATTTCGGAAATTTTCACCGTTGTACGGGGTGATTAAATTACTCGGCTCTTGTCAAAAGTCTGAGGAAATCGTTTGCCGGTCTTCATTTTTGAAAATTCAACCCGGCCCCCGCTTAATTTTTTCAATGTTGTTTGGTGTGACGTCACAGCACGTAAAGACGGCTATCATTTTATACAGTAAAACACTCTCGAAATTTTCCCGCTCAATTTTACATCATTGATGCTACATCACCAGTAAATTAACTCCGATTTTACTAGACTGATAACGATTATCCATCACCCCTCGATAGGTATACAACCCGCTAGTGACCTCACACCATGGTTGTAAGATCAGGCTCCCGCTCAATTTTTCAATAAAAATCTGGGGAAATCGATTGCCGGACTTCAATTTTGAAAATTCATCCTGGACAATTTTTCAATGTTGTTTGGTGTGACGTCACAGCACGTAAAATCGGCTATCATTTTATACAGTAAAACACTCAATTTTACATCATTGATGGTATATCACCCAGTAAATTAACTCCGATTTTACTAGACTGATAACCAGTCGCTAGTGTCCTCACACCGTGGTTGTAAAATCAGGCATCCTAAAATAATCCAGATTTCCCCGTAAAATTTTTCAACAATACCCCTCAATTAATCACGATTTTCCTGATCAGACTGATAACGCGGGTGATGGGTAGGCAACCCGCAACAGTCGCTAGTGACGTCACACCATGGTTGAAAAATCAACATTTTTCTGCACAATTTTACAACACTGGCAACGATAGGTAGGCAACCCGCAACAGTCGCTAGTGACGTCACACCATGGTTGCAAAATCATCCTAAAATAATCAACATTTTTCTGCACAATTTTACAACACTGGCAACGATAGGTAGGCAACCCGCAACAGTCGCTAGTGACGTCACACCCGGGTCACGTGACATAGGTCCCGTCTTAAAGGTAGGCTACCCGCAACCAGTCGCCAGTGATCTCACACCTGGGGTCACGTAGGTGCCGTCTTAAAGGTCAAATTTGGCGCCATATCCTCATATATACACTACTGGTATAGGGTGGATTTAATGAAGAGCTGCCACAGGCACTTTCTATGAAGCCTAACTATGGGGTTACTTGACCAATGGCCCTACGGCCGTTACTTGGTCATACAAGTTCAGGGATCGTAGAAAGGTAGGTTTGAATCATATGGAACTGTTCATGGGTTTATAATTAGTATGGAGTTCGGCTATCACTACTAAAATTATAGCTAATTCAGAAATAACTAAAGTAACATAAAAAATACGTTAGTGTGCACCAGAAATGGTAAATGACAATTCAACAACCATAGGGTCAGAAATGACCCCCAGTTTCCGAAAAAAAAAAAAAAACCTTTTTTTTCATCAAAATCAGTTTTGTGGAATAATAACGACTGGAAAAACATACGAATTATATACATTGTTTGGTTTCTCAGAGACTATTAAGCAAGGATTTATTCTTAAAATGTCCTGTTTCTGTCTGCCTGTCATCAATGCTGGGGAAAAAGTTTCAGTTGATTAGCATTGTACACTCCAATAACATCATTGTTTTCCAATGAAACCAGTTTGAATGCATTATCTCTGATTTTTTCAGTTATTTTGTACGGTCCGTCAAACAAACAACAAAATTTCTTTGTTTTGCCAGCCATGGCATCGGAGAGGTGATGAGTTTTCACAAGAACAATTTGTCCAGGGATAAACTCTTGCAGGGCAAACTTAGCATCATGTCTCGCTTTTCTCTTTTCGGCTTGTTGGGCCGTTCTTTTCTCAAGGGCTATACGCTGTTCCTCAAAATTTTGTTGCTTGTTAGACGGAAATTCAATGGTTTTTTCAAGGAAATTGAATGGTTCTGTCTGCCTCATAATCTGAATCGGTGCAAAACCTGTGGTGTCGTTGATAGTATTGTTAATCGAATCTTCAATGAATTTCACAAAATCAATCCACGTCCGGTGGTTTTTATGACAATAGATGCGGAACATATTTCCTAGGATTCGCATATAACGCTCTACAGGATTTGACTGTGGATGATAAACTGAACTATGGGTTGGAATGATGCCTGCTTTCTGAAGTTGATCATGCCAGTAATTTGATCTGAATGCTGGGCCACGATCAGCCACAACACAGTCAGGTTTTCCAACATCTACTACATAATTATTTAACAATTTTCTGGTAACTAAGACACCGGTGGCATTTCTTAAAGGGTACAATTTTATGTACTTAGAATATAAATCAACCAGAACAAAAATTATTGAAAAATTTCCCTTAGAGACAGGCAGAGGGCCAAAAAGGTCAGCGGAGACTAGTCCGAGAAGTTTGTTTGAGATAATAGGTTTCAATGGAGCATGAGAGGCTTTTACATTAACTTTGCATTTCTGGCAGAGGAGACATTGACGCACAAATTTTCTAACTTTTTCTTCCATGTGGGGAAAAAATGCAAGACGTCTTAAATAATTATATGTTTTCTGAGCACCCAAATGGCCAATACAGTTATGCGCAGTACTAATGATATCGGTTTCTGACATTTCAGGTATACACAATCTCCAAGTACCTGAGTTATTAGTATCTATAAAAAGTAGTTCATTGTACAATCGAAACTTATCATGCGAGTTATTTGAAAATTTGGGATCTTTTTTTAACTTACTCATCAGGTCATGCAATTTTTTGTCTTTGATCTGTTTTTCTACAAAATTTTTTCCTAAATTTAATGTATCGTTAAGCATCTGCGATTGCAAGGAAGAAACCATCAATTCAAGAGTGTTCGGAGGGAGATCATGTAGGTTGGGAGGATGTCGACTGAGTACATCCATGGCAATATTTTCAGACCCTTTGACATGAATCCAAGATAGATTGAATTCTTGTAAATAAAGAGACCATCGTATAAGGCGGCCTGTGGTCAAGATGCATGAATTTAAAAAAGTGAGGGCAGAATGGTCTGTCAGGATTGTGACTCGGAACCCCAGGATGTATTCTCGGAACCGTTTACATGTCGCGACTATTGCTAAAAGTTCAATCTCCGTAATAGTGTAATGTCGCTCAGCTGGCTGAAGTATTCTGCTGTAAAAAGAGATTGGTCGACGGTTTCCCTCATCATCATACTGGAAAAGTTCACCCGAGATACTGCTAAAACTGGCATCCGTATTTATAAAAAATTCTTTGTCAAATTGAGGATATGCTAAAGTTACCGTCTCTATAAAATTCTCTTTTATTTTATCAAACACCTTCTGTTGTTCCGAGGTCCACTTCCAGACAGACGATTTCGTTAACAAGTTATACAAAGGTTTCAAAAGTTCCGAATGACATTTAGAGAATCTTTTATAAAAATTAATAAAACCAAGAAAACTTTGCAACTCCTTGACGTTGCGCGGAACAGGATAATTGCGAATACAGTCATATCTTTCTGGGTCAATTTCAATACCATTCTTAGAGATTACAAAACCAAGGTGCTTAATTTTTTCTTTAAAGAAAAAACATTTTTTAAACTTTAATGTCAGTCCTGCATCACTAATATTACTGAATATTAGTTCTAAATGCTCAAGGTGAATCTCTGGGGTTTCACTAGTGATTTTCAGATCGTCTACATACCTGCTTAGGAATGAGTCAGTCTCGGGACCAAAGACGTGGTCCAGAGCTTTCATAAACAATTGCATGGAAACACACGTACCAAAGGGAACACGACAAAACCGGTAATTTTTTCCCTCAAACTGGAAACTAGTCAGGTCTCGGGACTCCTCATCCTCAAGGCAGATTTGCGTGAAACTCTCCGTAAAATCAAGAGTGCTCATACAGTTGGGTTTAGAAAATTTATACAAAACAGAGTCCATGTTAGGCGGAGCTTCAGCATCCTGGATTATATTTTGGTTTAAGGTTCTGCCGTCTAAACACAGCCGAACAGAACCATCAGATTTTTTAACAGGCACTAATGGATTCGAGAAAGGGCTGCTACTCCTCTCAATGATACCTAAATCAAATAGACGTTGAATTTCTTCTTTCACCAGGGGTTTGATAGAAAACGGAACAGGGTATGATTTTTTAGCAAAAACATTAGTACCCTTTTTCTTTTTCAACTGAGCTGTAAATTTTGTACATTTTCCAGGGGAAGTTGAAAAAATATGACTATACTTTTTAATGAGTTCAGATAGTTGCATTTTGATATCCTCAGTGATATCTAAATTTTTCACTTTCTCATGAATTTCATCATCTGTTAACGGACCAGGTTGCGTACTGCAATAATTTACAGGGAAATCTTCATCATCAAGGTCATCATTAAATTTAGTTTCATAGAAACTAGTAAGGTTTACGTCAAAACTAATACTATTTCTACTTGGCAACGTGGATTCTCTTAAAATTGTGTGAACCTTTTCGGTCAATTCATTGATCATTTTATTTTTACCTGCTTTGTTGAGATGCAACCCATGTGACGTAAAATCACTTCTGGTGAAAATAAATCTGGAGTCAATTAATTTGATCTTATCTAAATTTAAATTTTCAATTAGAAATTGATTCATGTCATCGATGACTTCATTATATCGAGGATGGTCAAAACGATGAAACAGGGTGACAAATATAACACGACAATTCAAGTTATTAAGGACACTTACATCAAATTCTTTCTTTAAATTACTCTTAGATTTACCTGTCTTAAAATTATTTGTTCCTGCCATTACCACAA